>NC_085013.1:15591367-15611367 GCF_963854185.1 Sardina pilchardus | reverse complement strand
CACTACGGTAGCCAGAATATGTGCGCTGGTTACACGGCAGAGTGAAGGGGGAGAGGTGTGCTTACCTGTAGACAACCAACACCAGAGGCAGAGGCCAGGAGTGCACCGGAACATAGAGGGGAAAAACAGAGAGGAGACATCATGTTAGCATCCTGGATACAAGGGTGTAAGAAACAACTCACAGTTATCCCACAGCACCCATCAAAAATAATGGGCCTTTATTTTTACCGTCCACACAAACACACACACACATACACTCTCACAGGCACACACCCCACATTCCCACACACAGATAACGAGTCAGTTCTTCAGACTGTCAATAAAAACAGCCATCAACTGACCCCTGACCGTGAACTAATAACACAGTCCGGCGGATACGGCGAGATCACATATATGATTGCACAGAGGTCACATCTCTGCCGGACGAGATGGAGCCACTGACATAAGGACAGAAAAGGGGACTTTGTTTGCTTCAGGGCGCTGACTGGAATTTAGTTCCTTGTGTTGGGCAAGAAGAAGCAGGGAGATATTATACACATTTTTCTGACAGTGGCATCTTTGTGTTCCTCCGCTTCCCTCCTTTAATTGCATAATTCATGTTTGTTTCTTATTCCCATTTGCTCCCAGTGCCGCGGCACAGAAAGCCTTTGTTGTAAATGAGGGGGGGGCTTTGAGTTTATGTTTAGAACATGAAAAGAAAAGGGAAAATAGTACAAAGTTTTCTCTTCCATATTTATATATGAGAGAGAACATGAGGAGATGGAGTGTCATCCAATCCTTTTTTTTACAAACACACGCACACACACACACACACACACACACACACACACACACACACACACACACACACACACACACACACACACACACAAACATACGCACACACACACACAGAGTGATAATGCTAACAGACATTGGAGACAGTGGAGCTTTTTCCCGCCCCTGAGGTTGATGAGCACATATTTGGCTCCCTGAAGCGGCTATTAAACAAATGGACGCCAGAAAAAGAGAGGAGAACAGAGGAAAGGAAGCGAGAGAGATAGAGGGGGGAAAAAAGAGAAAAGCACAGAGACGCAGACAGACAGTGACAGAGACGGAGAGAAAGAAAGAGACAGTAGAGGAGAGCACGGAGCGAGAGGGAGGGGGAGAGGGAGAAACAGAGCGAGAGACAGAGGGCAAAAGAGAGAGAAAGCAAAAGAAAGAGACCCATAGGAAAGGAGAAAGGGAGAGAGAAAGAGAGAGAGAGAGAGTGTGTGTGTGTGTGTGTGTGTGTGTGTGTGTGTGTGTGTGTGTGTGAGTGTGTGTGAGCCCTAGTCGCCATCCTCTCGCGCAGCTGCTGCCGAGCTTGCTTGCTCCAGCCAATGGCGTGCTGGCGTCCCTTCCCCCAGACTCCCCCTGCCTGTCCCTGTTTTTGTCTGCTTCAGCACTAGCGCTCCAGCAGCCCTCTCTCTCTCTCTCTCTCTCCCTCCCTCTCTCTGGACTCTCTCCCTCACTCCCTCCCTCCATCCCTCCCTCCCTCCCTTATTTTTCCATCCTCTTGCACTCATTTTAATTACGCAGAACGAGTTGCGACGCATCTAGCCTGGGAGTTAAATTAAAAAAGAAGAGGAGCGGAGCGAAGCGCAGAAGAGGGGGAGGGAAGGAGGGAGGGAGAGAGAGAGAGAGGGAGAGGGAGAGAAAGGAGGAGGCTTGGGGGGGTGAGGTTAAAGGGAGCGGATGAGAACTGAGACTGTCGGGTGGGGGGGTGGGGGGGTAGATGTGGCTCTAGATAGCAGGGTAAACAACACTCGCTGCTGCCTGTAAGAGACTCACAACTTTAGGCTGAATAACAGCGAGGAGGGGAGGAGGGGCTCGACGTCAGGCGCCAGCCAATGAGGGCCGTGGCAGCAGGCATCCAAAAATGTCACAGGGCCCCGAGGGCGGGAGGGGAGGATTGTGGGAAGTCAGGCGTCACATCCGCGCTCCAACAGGCAGCACAGTTGCCTCCATTTAAAAAAATATATAAAAATACACAACCCAGCCGGTGACACCAGGGGCGAGACGTTTAAACACACACACATACACACACACACACACACCAGACATGCCATGCTAACTCCCAAAGCCAGTATTTTCTTTCATACAACGCACCATAACACTCAGTCTCTGTCTCTCCCACACACACACACACACCATGCCAGGTTAATTCCCTGTGCCTTATTTATTGCCTTTCATCCCAAGCACATTCACACACAAACACACACACACACAGTGTGTGCACATACATATACAAAATATGTAATTCTAATTCCCTGTTCATCTCCCAAAGTGTGCGCACACACACAGAGACACACACACACACACACACACACACACACACACACACACACACACACACACACACACACACACACACAGAGAGAGACACAGACACACACACCTACACAGAGCCCTGCTTTTTCTCTCCTGCCTTCAGGTGCACAGCTCTGTTCCTCGTCTCTCGGACATGAAGCACATCTGTGAGCTCCAGCCTGTCACGCCTGCAGTGGCCAGCAGCTGTGCAGGGGAGCGGGGTGAGGGGAGCGCGGAGCGTCGAGGCAGGCCAGGGTGACCCCAGAGACGGGCAGAGAGGCTGGCAGACGGGCCTGAGCTGCAGGCAGCCTGGAGGTCTGTAGCATCCCACTAAACCCCCCCGCCATCCTGCCTCCACTCCACCCACACCCACCATTCCAGAAAAAGGGTTTGTGTGTGTGTGTGTGTGTGTGTGTGTGTGTGTGTGTGTGTGTGTGTGTGTGTGTGTGTGTGTGTGTGTGTGTGTGTACAGGTGAGTGTGTGTGTGTGTGTGAGAGAGAGAGAGCGAGAGTGAGTATGTGTGTGTGTGTTGTCTTAGAAACAGCAAAATGAAAAGCTCCAAATTTAAAAGCAAAAAGAGGGATTGAAGAGAGTGGAGAGAGAGAGAGAGAGAGAGAGATGGTTGGGCAATGTCTCTCCTCCATCTCTCTCTCTCTCTTCTCTCTCTTTCTCTCTCATCCTCCCTGTGTTCTCCCCAACAGAACCCACCCCTTTGCAGTAATGCTTTATTTATTACAGTGAATATTCAGCTTGAAACTAGCTCCGTGCTCTCATCCCCCTAAAGACCTTTTAATCATCTCTCGCTTTCAATTCTCTCTTGGTCTCTCTGCAGCGTTCCCTCCTTCTTTCACTCACTCCTTTTCACTGGTGCATTTCTTCTCTTCTGTTTCCCCTCTCTCCCTCTCTCTTTCTCTCTGCCGCCGGCTGATTCATGCGTTTGTAATTTAAATATTTCTCTTTCTTTAACCCACCACAGTATCAAAACAACGGCACGAAAGTTATTCCGCTTGTTTCGCTCCCCTTGAAGCTTCGCCATCATTCCCTCCTTCCTCTCCCTCCCTCCCTCTCTCCCTCCCTCCCCTTATCTGGAGCAAGAGCAGGGGAAGGGGAAGGGGAGAGAGGGAGACAGAGGGGGAGAAAGAGAGGGATAGAGACTGTCCCCATACCAATAAAAATAGAGAGGTTGTCATGCTGATGAATGATTAACTCAGGCCCCGACGTGCCGCGCAGAGCGGAGCGGAGCGGAGCGGAGAGTGAGGAGGGAGAGGAGGACAGAGAATGAGAGAGAAGAGACAAAAAGAGCGCGAGGGAGGGGGCGCTCAGGAAGAGCTCCAGACCGGCAACGTTTGTGTGTGTGTGTGTGTGCGTGCGTGCGTGCCTGTGTGTGTATTGATGGGTGATGCTGGCTCGCCATCGCCCTCTCTGTACAGCTCCTTGAAATTCAATGAAGGCTTTAATTATGAACACACACACACACACATAATGTTTAAACATGCAAACCAAATGAGACTTCAGTGTACATGTGCTAAAAAGTCCATGTGTAGTGTGTGTGTGTGTGTGTGTGTGTGTGTGTGTGTGTGACCCTCTGGTAACATCACGACTGACCAGTGCTCCTGCCATTACTACAACCACCGTCCACATGAAAGATGTCAGTACCGTGGGCTCACTCTGCCACCCCCCACCACCACCACCACCTCCCGCCCATAATTAGAGCAGGAGTGGGGCACAGTGTTTCATTAGAACACCAAGGAGACGCCGCAGTTTTAAGTGCTGCTCAGATGACTTTTTACTTTGAATGTGGCGTCAAAATGCATTATTCCTTGCAGGCAATAACGATGGATAGCACTACTTCCACGGTCAGTGTTCCACTCCTTAGTCCACCTCCTAAAAGCCTGACCTTATGTCCAATGTCTTCTCTCACTTCAAGTGCAAAATGGCAGCTAACCACAAGGCAGGTACACCATTCATCGTGACACTAATATCTACTTCTTAAGTGGTGACAAAGGCTAACATCTATTTAGCCTTGGTTTTTATAGGTTAGAGGACATAAAAGGCTAATAGTGAAAGGATGTCCACTTACTGGACATCATGAGAATTAAATACAGGTCTCTACGATACTGAAGGCTTCTTGTAAAATGCTACAACTCTTCTGTGACCTTTATAATGGACTTCCTTATGTGAACTTTCATTCATTCATTTCTGTTGAATGTAGTGCACTGTTTGATCAGTGTTTTGGGTCAACTCATGTCAAACAAGAGATGAAAAGAGAATAGCAATGATTTTTCACCCCATTTTAATTTGGAGCAAATTGGATTTGAGCATTTTCTATAGCCACTCTGAGAGTGGAGAAGCCCACCCTCCCATTTAAATTTGCGTGGGAGTGATGCCAACAATTAAACCCAGGAGAAAGGCAGTTCATTTATGACAGCCCGGGAGGGAGAGAAGGGGAGAGATGAGGAGCGAGGGATGTAGAGAGACACTGAAGGAGAAAGATAGAGGGAGAGAAATGATGCTTGTTTGGAATAGCACCTTGTTTTTGTTCATTTGACATTTTGTCAGTTTTGCCTCCAGGTGCTAGGCAGATAATGCTTTTCATATTCTTTTCATTTATTTTTTTTCCTGCTCTTGTTCTCGCTCGTCTACCTCAGACTCATTTGTCAGATTTTCATTGCCCGACACTTTTGAAAAGCGGTAAACAAACCGCCACAGCCCCGTGCGGGTATTTCACCCCCCACCCCCCCCTGTAATAACGAACTGCGAACAAGCGCGCTCACGTGCCGCTCTGCACTCTGACATCTACATATTCTCCTGCTTTAAGGATGCTGTCAGGTCACACAGTGATCCCCCACACACCCACCCCACCCCACCCCACCACCCTCCTGCCTTATCCAGGACTGAAACACACAGCACATGAGCTGCACACCTTTGCCAGGGCCATGTCCCTCTTTGTAGAGTATTTGCCTTTACATAGCCCCGGCCTCTGCAGGAGAATGCCTGGGAGAGAGCAGACATAACAAATCAGGAATGTGCACGGTGGACCTTGGGCTGATGGCTCTCTGCTGCTGCTGATGGTGTGGGGGTGGGGAGGAGGGTATGCAGAGTGGGCTTGGAGGTTAAGCTATGCTGTTTGGGGGGAGAAGGGGGGGGGGGGGTGGTAGCGGAGGCCTGACATTATGCTGTCTAAAGTGGGTGAAGGAGTATTATTTTGGCTGTGAAGAGAGGGCTGTGTTTGGTGAGTTTGAGGGATACTGTGGTTGCTGTTGGGTTTCATTATGCACATGCACACTGACACCAGTGGTGCTGAGCTTAAGTGTGGGAGTCTCTTTGTCATAATGAGAAACACTGAGGTTGGGGTGGACAGCTCGTTGTGCTTGAGCAAATGCTACTGTAAGTGCTAACTGAGTGAACCCAAAAGCTCACAAGCTATAGCATGGGTACTTTTTCAAATGTATTTTACCTGTGTGTCAGAGAAATTGTACATGCAGAACTCAAATATTTGTGAAGAGGGACTTTCAAAACAGGTCTATGGGTCAATGCTTCAGTGGGCGATAAATGTCCAAACTTTTATGTGTGTGTGTGTGTGTGTGTGTGTGTGTGTGTGTGTGTGTGTGGTGTCAGAGCAATGGAGTATTTGGGGCTTTTAGAAAAGGTGGAAGGGCTACAAGCAAAACAAATCAACAATCAAGTCCATGGCAAAGTAGACACACGCACACACATACACTTGCACACGCATACAGTATCCATAAACAAACAGAAACACTCATAACGCCCACACACCTTCCTGACCACAGAGCATTCACTTACTTGACCTTGCATTGCGAGCTGTTCATCATACACTCCATTATGCATAGTTACTGAGGGACACCGTAATGTACTAGAGGCAAGCACACACACGCACACGCACACACACACACAGGCAGCCAATCGCAGTTCAGGGTTTCTCGTCTCAGCGCGGCCTTACGCTTTCAGTGAGTGCCACATAGGGACAGAGCAGCCATCAGCACACAAAAGTAACATCCCAAACCATTCCTCCGGGTTTGGGAAAGGAGAGGACAGAGAGAGTGTGTGCGGGAAAGAGAGGGAAAAAAAGAAAGACAGAGAGAAAGAGGGTAGAGGAAAAGAGGGGGGGGGGTTAGACAAGTCTGTCTTTTCTTTTTTTGCTCCTGCCATCTGCTCTTGGGCTCCACTTAACACACTATTGTCTTGATGGCGCGAGAGGCCCACAGCACTTCCCCCACACAGGGCACGAGATGCCAGCGCAGGGTGGATCTGACTGGAGTGCCACATGCAGTAATGAACGGGGGAAGAGAGAGAGAAAAGAGAGAGAGAGAGAGGGAGGGAGGGAGGGAGAGAGGGAGAAGGACAGAGGGAGAGGGTATGGGAGGGGAAAAAAGAAAGGAAAGCCACTAAGGGCTTGGTGAAAGGAAGTCTAGAGAAATTATTACTAGTCTAGGGGCACAATTTGCTCTGCACGAGTAAAAATGAAGTCAATTTTGCAGAGGAATTCTATTAGTATGCGTCTAATGGCATACAGCCATCAAAAACAAACAGGGAGAGAGGGGCAGACAGACACACTCGCTCTCCCCCACTCCCCCCCTCCCTCGCTCCCTCTCCCCGCCTAAATCTCATTATTCCTCCCTCTGCAAAACGCCCCAATTACCGTCTAATTCTAGCCCGGAGTTTATTTTATTACCTTTCGAATTGATTTCAGCCTGGTATAAATAAATGAACAGAATGAGATGGCAGACAGTTTAAATGTTCTCCCCTTTGATATTTCCATGCAGGGAAAAGGATGCTTTTAACATTCCATCCTCAGGAGATGAGACAAACTCCCCGTCTACAGGTGAAGAAGAGTTGTTAGGACAAGCACGTGGACGCGTGAAAGAAACCGGCTGTAACACGGGGAAAGGACAAATGTCCATCTTGCACAGGATGCCACCACTAGTAGCCCCCCCCTCCCCCCTCGAAAAAAACACATCGCCAGTGTCCATGACAGAGAGGAAAACAAGACAGGGAAAACATTGGTATTCGAGGGGAACAAAAGTGGGGCTCTCCTCCATAAAGAGCATAAGTTATGAGGTCTCGGAGGGGAGAGAGAGGGAGGGAGAGAGGGGGAGAGAGAGGGAGTCAGTGTCGGGTATCGTCAGGAGTCTGCATGCGTTTCCTTTCATCTCCTGGCGCGGGACTGATCACAGGACTGTTGTTTAGTGCGGAGCGTCAGGATCACAGCTATGACAGAAGCGCTCAGATCAGCGAACAATACCGGCTGAAACACAGAGTGGCTGGATGGGTCTCCCACTTTATTTTACAACTATATGTAGTTTTCTTGATTTTATTTGGTTGGCTGGCTTAACTCTTTGATTTTACGATGCAAATAAAACGTACAGGGAAAAGAATACGAGCTGCAGAAATACTGCTGGGGTACATGTTCGGAAGTGTTCGCAGTTCAGTGTGGTGTGTGTGTGTGTGGTGTGTGTGTGTGTGTGTGTGTGTGTGTGTGAAAAAGGAGTTGTCTTCATTGGTTAGTTTTATTTGCCTTAAAACAAACTCCCAAACAACAAATAAAAATGTTAAAGATGGTTCTAAATTCCCTCTCAGCTGTGACTAGCCAAGCCTTGCACGCCTGTGGAGTATAAAAGGAGAGGAAAAGAGTCTCCTCTATCCTCGTGTGAGTATATACACAGGTGGAGATGGTGGGGACCACAGCACCTTGATTTAAGTTCTCCACTGGTGCCTCAGGAAAACTGTTCTGGCCTTGAACTTAAATCAGGCTTTGGGGGCCCCTGCGCCTGGATGGACATTTGGGAGTGCGGTGTGTGTTTGAGAGGTTGAGGTGTGTGTGTGTGTGTGTGGGGGGGGGTCCTGTTCCGAATCTCACAGTCCTTTGATAACTGCACCCCCCCACCCCATAACCACCCAGCCTCCCCTCCAACCCTTATCTAACTGCTCACAACACAAGTCCACTGAAATGCCACCCGGCTGTGTGATCCGGTGTGAAAGCCTAATGTGCCGTGGTAAATTCTTCTGTGTCAGCGGGACCCCAAACTCCCCTACCCTGCCCACGTCCGCCTTCTGCGTGGCACTCACTCTGTGTGGTGCGGGAGCTGTGAGGAGAGTCTGGTGTGTGTGTGCGTGTGTGTGTGTGCATGTGTGTGTGTAAGACTGTGTAACTGTGTGTGTAGGGGAGGGGGGTGACAAAGTGAGGTGTGTTGAACTTGCTAATGCATTCCGACAGCGCAGGAGCACCTCTCTGTGACCGCCTCTGCCTGGCAAAAACAGCGGCGCCCGCTTCTCAGACGCTCCGCTCGCCTGTGCTCGCCTCGCATCGCCCCGGCGTTGGGGGACATTAAGCTGCCCATGACAGCCTCGCTGAGCCCTAAACCTACAGGCGCTGTGTACACATTAGAATCCAATGAGGGGAGGGGAGGGGAGAGGGAAGAGGAGGATTTTTTTTTAAAAAGAGGGAAAAAAACGTAATGGAGGGAGGCAATTGCTCCTTGGGATGTCACCGGGGTGCCTGCTGTCGTTCCCCGGGTCTGGAGGACTATTCAGAGCCGGGAGAGAGCTCACAGGGACAGTTCTATTAGTGTCTGCTGGGCTGCCCACTCCGTCTGCGGGCGCAGCACCACTCCGCTGTGGCTTTCTTTTTTTCCCTCTCGCTCACACTCACACACACAGGCACAGGCGCGCACAGCACACACACACACACACCCAGGCACACGCCCGTCTGACGCCATGAGCTCATGTCACGTTCGGCTGCAGCTCAAACTGCAGCGGCGGCGAAGACAGTACATGGAGGGCCGAACATCGCCACCAACTGCCACCACCACCCCTGCCGCCGCTCACGTCTCCACGAGTTCACTAAAAAGTGATGAGCCGTCGCAGGCTGCCGCTGTGTCTCAGCATTGCGGCTCCTACAGTATGTCGTTTATATAAAATAACTGTGCCCCCACAGTATTAAGTCTTCTATGTTAATGATATTTCAGATGTAAAGTTTAGCGTCCCCAGTAGTCTTTTACAAAGACATCTGGTTGGGCTATATATATTTCCCAAAGGGCTTTTCCAGTACTTTGAGTGGAAACACATAATAATATATGGAGTCAGAGAAGTTCTGTGCACCAGAGATGACAAAAATGCTCCGTGTCTGTTTCCACACTGCCACAGCTCTGAATGCCCTGCTATGCTAGCTCCTGTTGCTTTCCTATCTCCCTGCTCTGGAAATCAGCCGTGTTGGGTTGATGTCCCTGTCCTTATCTGCCGGTGTCCAATGCGAACCAATCACTGCAGTGGGGAGATTTGCCCCCATGAGAGCTGCCACTGTGGAGTCTGACCGCACAGATATGAGGCCGAGCAATCCAATTGAGGATCAAAGGCAATGTTACATGTAATGTACCCTATTTTGTTTCATTTCCAACGCCTCTATTCTTGCTATATATTTTTTTCACAGCGGCTGGTTACAGAGTTTCAAACACAATATGCAATTTTCATTTCCTTCTCTTGGCTTCTGTTGACCTCTGAATGGGTTGACACTAGGAATGATGATGTGACTGTACAGTATTACAGTAAGACAACAGGCACAACCTGTTCTGGCCTCTCTCTAAAACCCCCGTATTCGATCTGCACACCTACATTGAAGATGTACCGCTTTTAGTATTGTTCAATATTTTTTCTACTGTAATTTGAACATCTTAAAATGACATCTAGTGAGCCAAATATGAGATCTTAAGGTATTACCAGGAGGAGAAAAAACAGTGGGCATTTTCTGAGGGATTTGTGAATGTTGTAAGTAAAGATGTGAGTTATTATGTCAGTGGTGCGGCGCCTCAACTCTCAACCAAAACTTCAGAATGTCAGCGAAGAACCCCAGCTTCAAACTCCATTTGTCCTTCATGAGGGAGAGTGCTTTTTTTTCAGTGGACCGAACTGAACAAGCAAAAAACATTTACCTGTCAGTTCAAGGTCCTTCCCTTGGTCTTTTCAAGGCCTTTTTTCACTCAGTCTCGGAATAAGTCGGTCTCTCCGGGAACTTCACACAAAAGTAAAAAGAAAAGGGCAGGAGCCAAAAAATACAGCCGTTGGAATGAAAAGTAAAAAGGCTTGACGTTTGTGATAGGGAGGGGGAACAGCTTGGAGCCCCTACAAGCGCAAGTGGGCTGCTTTTCTGCGTTTGTGGCGACGGAATGGGAAGCTTTGCTGAAGCTGACAGTGACCCGTCCAGCGTGTGGACTCGTCTCTGTGGACGCTCGTTGCTGCTTTGTTGATCTGATGGCCATGCTGCTCAGACTTGCAGGCTGTGAGGGGGCTTGTCTGCAGCGGCACGTTTGGCTGCCAAGTTTCTCCTCTCTTCTCGTGTTCTTCTCTTCTCTTCAGCAGTGAAGCGACGCCAAGACGCCTGCTTCAACACCTCACATGCAGGTGAACTTATATCTGTGTTCGTGCTTGTTTCAGAAAATGGTTGTATGTGCTTGAGTGTGTGTGTGTGTGTGTGTGTGTGTGTGTGTGTGTGTGTGTGTGTGTGAAATGCTTTCATCACAGAGTCTGCATTGGGCGTCCTGCCTGAAACATGCAAACCGTAGCATTGCATAGCAGGTGGGACCAATACTCAGCACTTCTCATTATTGCTCTTTTCTCCCCTTTATTCAGCTGCACACACGCACACACACACACACACACACACGCACACACACACACACACACACACACACACACACACACACACACACACAAAGTCCTTCATGGTCCCACCTAGACTGACCCTTGAATGTGTCCGTGTGTGATTGTGTAGGGACAAGAGTGCAGGGAGACACAATGGGAACACACGCTAAACAGTGCCCTTGCACTGCCTCGTCTTTGTCACCTGTGAAAAGGTGTGTGTTTATGTGTGGGTGTATGTGTGTGTGTGTGTGTGTGTGTGTGTGTGTGTGTGTGTGTGTCTGTGTGGTTGTGTGTGTGAGTGCACGCAAATGTGGGAGCGAGCGAGAATGTGTGAGCACTGCATGTGTGTGACACAATGATGCATACAACAGCATTCTTTAAAAGATGAATGACAGAAAGAGAAAGAAGGAAAAAGAGAGAGAGAGAAAGAGAGGGAGAGAGAGAGACAATGGGGAGTAAAAAGAAAGTACAATCTGGACAGTATTCCCTGTGTGACTGGACGCCAGTGCTGCACCTCTCCACTAAGCTGTAAGTAAGCCATGCCTGGAGAGCACACATCAATCACACAGCACACAAGCAGCCGTGCACACACACACACACACACACACACACACACACACACACACACACACACACACACACACACACACACACACACACAAAACACACACACACACACACACACACACACACACACACACACACATAATATATACCCACTTGACCACAAATACACATTAAGATATAATACACTAAACTATACAAAGCACTTAAATATCCAGCACCCGAAGGACAAGACATCAATAGAACAAAAGGCACTGCTGTGGTCAAGGCCTGCTGTAACACTGCAACTCCCTTTCTCCTCTCTCAGGAACCCTCATGCATTTCACATGGAGAAACTGCTTCCAGATCAGAACAGCCTTTGACCTTCCCCCAGGAGCCTGCAGGGGAGGCGCTGGCCAAACTGATCCAGGACCTGAGGCTGCACTGCAGCATGGAGAGTACAGCCAGAAAAGAACACTCTTTGTTTACTGCTTTTGTGTGTGTATGTGTGTGTACGTGTGTGTACGTGTACGTGTGTGTGTCTGCACATTTTTTAGTTATTTCGTTTTTTTCATGTGTGCGCCTCTTCCTCGCTGCAGGCTTGAAAGTGATTACTGATTCGGTCCACTCCATTTGCATAACAGCAAAAACATCTCCATACGTTATTATCATATCAGAGGGATGCCTGTTTGTTTACTGTATTTATTTTGGACATTTTATTCACCGCATCTCTCGTGAAGGTACGGTGAACACACACACACACACACACACACACACACACACTAAAAAAACAATAATTCATTAAGACTCAAACACAAACGCACACTGACAAAGCAGCTTGAGCAGGCAAACGTTCACAAAGGCCCACACACCTCTCCCACAAATTCATTGTACAGACACTACTTCTCATACTTCTCATACCTAGTTCCCTTCTTTTGAAACACACACACACACTCCCAGATGCGCGCACACACACACTCCCAGATGCACGCACACACACACACACACACACACACACACACACACACGACATACACACACTCTCCCAGATGCACACACACACACACACACACATACACACACACCATCGTCTCACGTCTTTGTCCAGCTGGTTGGCCTGTAGCGGCATTGTTACCGCTGTTCCACTAAAGTCATAAGAAAGTCTTGCAAAGCAGCCCACTCCACTCTCTCCCAACTTTACTTTTGTGCACTTGTGTTGGGCAGGAGCGGCGGTGTCGTAGCCCAGACTCCAGGCCTGTGGATTCCAGAGCCATGTGCAGTCACCGGCTACAGGGAGTCAGACGGACGCAAAAAAAAGCTATTTATGGCTTGTTGACTCCCAGTTGGAGAGGGACTCTCTCTGGGTGCAGGGGAGGGGGTTCGGAGCGAGGGGGAATGAGGGGCTCTCAGACGCGGCTGTGGCAAAATAAGAAATGAAAGAAATCAATGGGGCCTCGGAAAATGTCAGCCACAGCTGACCTTTGCAGCCGGTCTCCTGGGCAGGAGAGAGGCAGGACTCTGAGTGCTTGACACAGGGAGCAAAGGAGAGGGAGAGAGAGAGAGAGAGAGAGAGGGGTAGAGAGAAAACGGAAAGGAGAGGAGGGAGAACTAATAGAGAGATAGGAAAACAGACAGGGAGGGGACAGAGAGAGAAAGAGAGAGAACGGTGAGAGAGGGAGGGAGAGAAAACGAGAAGAGGAGGGCAAGAAAAGCTGAAGGAGTGAGGAATAGAGGGTTTCACTGCAACAACACGGTGAAGACACGGGGAGAGGCGCTCAGCAAAAGATGGCAGAGCACAGCAGAGCCGAGCCGAGCAGCAGAATGTCGGAGAGAAAATGGATGCCAAGGGCCACAGCCCAGCTGCAGTCCAACTTAGAGAGCGAAGGAGCAAGCAAAAGAATGAAGAAAAATAATGCAAAAAACTCTGAACAGGAAAATAGGATAATATATAAATAATTGCATATAACCCCCCCATGGTTGAGTAGTCTTGCGCCCGCGCCCCCCCCCCCCCCCCCCCTCTCTCTCGCTCACTCTCTCTTTCTCTCCTGCTCCCTCTCTTCCGCGTTCTCTTTCGCTGCTCTGAGCGCGATACCACCCTGGCCATTTTTCTTTAATTGTATTCCTGGCTGATTTGACTGGGGCCTCACGCTGTGATAAAAGAACGGCAGCGCTGCGGCAGTGGGCGTCCGGAGCAGCCGAGAATCATGGGCACCTTTCACCGCTGAATAATCAGTCTTGCCGCCGCCGGATCCCCAATCAATCTCACACTGGCCCACTTTCATAATTACAGCCGGCGAGCGGAGGACACCTCCATCACACTGCCACCTCGCTGCTACTCAGCCCCACCACCGCCGCCACCATGCCCGCCCCCAGCGCGGCAGCAGCGGTAGCGGTGGTAGCGGCGGCAGCGGTACTCTGCGGGCTCTTTCGGCAGTCACTCCTCCCTGAGAGGGCCGCTCACCATGGAGCCGTGGCAGCAAGGAACGAGGGGGGGACGGGGGGGTTGTGGGGGGGGGGGGGGCGGCGTCAGGGGAGGAATGGGGGATGCAAGAAGATGAGAGGGAGAGTGGTTCTCACAGCGAGAGCAAATTCGACTTCCATTCGCTACCCCTCAGTTTTCTCCTCTCTTTTTTGATGAGTGCCTTTTTTTACTGTCTTTTTCCGACCACTCTGCTTGTCGCTCCTGTTGTTTTTGTCACTCGCGGGAGAGCGGAGATGGCCTCATCCCTATTCTGCAGACTTCGTCATCTAGCTTACCTCAGTGCCTATCTATAAGCTCTCCCCCACACCCTTCAGAGGGACACATGACACTAGTCTGGGGCCAGTTTGGCATGTTGCGCTGAAACAGTTGACGGCAAAACCCAACTGATCATAAATCAGTGACTAAGTATGGACAGTAACCTGAGCGGCGCCTCCTGCCAGTGAGACCCAGCCAGACGGCACATTTCACTATTTTGACTTGAGCTTTATGAGAGATGGCAGCTACCGGAGTAATCTCCTACAGGGAAGTTCGATCCCGCCGCTAAGACGAATGAACCGATCCGCCAAGCCCTCTTCCTCCACTCAGGCTCATTAGCATTTGGGCCTGCACGCCGGCGCATCAATCATCCCAAAACAACAATCATTTAGAGGGGACTTTTTCCTCATTGGACGGAAAATGGCCAGTCAATATAAGGCAGTTTCATACCGTTGATCACTGTCATCCATAAACGCTGATGAGAAATATTAACAGGAAATGACTTCAAATAATGTATCTATGAGGGTGGAGTTTGGGATACGACAGATGTCAAACAGGTCCCTAAAACTGATAAAGCATCCCCAAACTCAGCCGTAGCCACCCCACCCAACCCCACCCTTCTCTAATTTAGCCCCATACTTCTTCCCCAGGGCCGCCTCTCCTTAAAGCGGCTGGCTGCCGCTTTTAATTGGGGTGTGTACGGGGAAGAGGGAAGGACGCCGAGCGGCGCTAAGCCGTCCCGGCCCTTTGATGAGCAAAGTGTGCATTAGAGTTCTGAGGCGGCGGGCCTCTCGTCTAAGCCCCCGCTATCGTTCCTCATTCACCGCACACGCTCGCCGGGAGAGCAGCTTCCCTTTGAACTTCCTTGCCGCGCCGCTTTCAAAGCCAGGAGGAAAGGGAGCAGCACGGAGAGGAAGAGACCAGGGGAGGGAGAGGGAGAGGGAGAAAGAGGGAGAAAAAGTGTGTGTGTGTGCGTGCGCGCGCCTGTGTGTGTGTGTGTGTGTAGGGTGGGGTAAGGGAAAGACAGAAAAGGACACTTCAAGGTGAATTTAATTTCCACATCATTTACCCCCCCCCACACACACACACACTAACTCACACATACACACGCTTCACAAGTAAGCACATGCTTTCAGAAAAACGACTCCCCGATGCCACACAAACATGCACTGCACTGCGCCGCTCTGCTATCCCTCACTCGCTGCTATATGTATAAGAACAGTGGAGTCTTGCACATACAGTGCATACTGTCAGGCAGTATGGGCCTCTCGCCCAAATGAACAAAATGTCCTGGATTTACCACTATGTTGTGTATGTATGTATGAACAAAATTCTCTAACTCCCATAAGCTCAATCACATAAGCCAATGGGGTATGGACTCAACATTTCATGAAAATGCTGGACCTTCATAAAAGTCTTCACCATCAAGCTACACCTGTTTTTATTCCTGACCTCTGTGCACTAGCTCCTGTTGGTGTGACTGTTTCACAAGCATAGAACTGCGCTCTGTGCCCTAAATTCCAGGAAGAACTCCACATGGCCTGTTTCCATGCTGCTACACAGCCTTGCAGAATGCTGTGGTGCGTTTTAAAACACACGTCCTATTGTGCAACAGACATTTGCAAACCATCCCTGGGTCTACCATTGTTCTTTTCAAACCGAGCGGCTGAGTTATCTGTGTGTCGTTGTGAGACTGTATGAGCCTGTGTGTTTTTGTGTGTGTGTGTGTGTGTGTGTGTGTGTGTGTGTGTGTGTGTGTGTGTGTGAGAGTGTGTGTGTGTGTGTGTGTGTGTGTGTGTGTGTGTGTGTGTGTGTGTGTGTGTGTGTGTGTGTGTGTGTGTGTGTGTGTGTGTGTGTGTGTGTGTGTGTGTGTGTGTGTGTGTGTGTGTGTGTGTGTGTGTGTGTGTGTGTGTGTGTGTGATGGGTTCAGGCTGGGCCAGTAGGACCTGTTCCGTCAGCAGCAGACGTGGAGGCCCAGAGGGAGTCTGCGGAGGCTGGATGTGGTGCTTGTTTGTGTAACCAGACTGGAGTCTCTGGGGGGAGGAGGTCTTGGCACTGCCCTGGCAGTCCGACTACAACACAGGGCAGCCAGCACTTACCAGCTCACTGGGACTCTCTCTCTCTCTCTCTCTCTCTGAACTGTCACTTACTGATGGGAGGTTGGAGAGTAGGGAGAAGTGATTTGGCTTTGTTTCCAGTTTCTTTGACTCTCTTTGTTTGTCCCTTTCTGTTGCTTCTCTTTCTCTCCCTCACTCTCTCTCTCTGTCACTCTCTCTCTCTCTCCTCTCTGTACGCGGTCATTAGCAAAGGCACAAAGGCATGTCTGACCACCCAGGGTGCCAGGCGCACAAGACGTGCCCTTGTGCCAGAGCCAAAGCTCTACGCCTAAGACCTCTGGACTTGGCCGGCCTGGCACATTCTACCACCGAGAGCAGCTCACAGGACACAGACACCCAGAGCCACTCCACACGCAGTCTCTCTGGATACTCCAGACGGGAACAAATGAGCTCTGCCGCTGAGAAATAAAAACTCGACTCCAAAGACTAAAGTCAATTCACACGTCTGTATCACAAAGGAAACTTTTTCGCCGCAGGGATGAAAGAGCTAGTGGAATATACCAAAAAAAATTCAAATATAAAAAAGAGACTATACTGGCGTGATTGCGACTGCCTTAATTCAATCCCAAACGATCCAAGCTCATATGAAGAACATACCACACCCCCTCCCCTCGCCCTCTCTGCATATACTTCATCTCTCCATGCGAGTTGCTCTCCTTCTCAGTCACTCTTGCGCGCTCACATCCGGACGCCTTGGCAATTTTTTCCCCGCCAACAAATCAGCCATTATGTGGCAGTAATAAGGGCGGCGTAATGGATGCGTCGCCTCGGAGAACAGCCAGCACCCCATTAAGCAGGCCTCTCTCAGTCGCTCACTCAGTCGTTCGCTCGCTCGCTCGCTCGCTCCCTCTCCCTCGCTCGCTCACTCCAGCGCTCAGTAGCGCGTCGCCCCACCATCAGCCGCTCCTTCAGAATTACTCCTCGCCTTGTTTCCCAAATGGCGGGAATTTACATATCCTAATAATGCGTGTGAGCTTTAAGGCGATCTGTTTGTTCTTGCTCTTTTCACGCTGGTGAATGAGTGCATGTGTGAGTGTGTGTGTGTGTGTGTGTGTGTGTGTCTCAGCGTGCAAGTGATTGAATGACTGAGTGGAGTAAGCAGTAGACTGTGAAGGAATAGGTGTCGGATCAGAGCTGCTGCATAGGCGCCAAATGGGTAAAAAAACACACACACACACAAACACACACACAGATGGACTCACACAGGTGCTCCAACAAATGCTGCGCAGAGGGGCCACCTGACTACATCAACAGGTTTCCCCACCAAGTTACCTGGCAAGTGAGACAAAGTCATCACACTTTACAGCCACAGCTGCTCACTGTCATCGCACAACAAACGTCTTTGCCACGAGGGGATGGGACTGCTTTCAAGGAACACTTGACTTGACTCGCGACGCCAGACTGAGGCTTAGGGTGGTGCACGGGGTGTTCTCTTTTGTTGTACAGTTGCGCTCAGTTCTAAGAATGGCACGGGGAGAGGCAAGAGGAGGCAAAGGCAAAACAAACCCTTCCTCTCTTCTACATCGTACTGTAGAGAGGGACAGAAATAGGGAGATAAGAGACGGAGGAGAATCTTCACTGCACGTTGCTACAACCACACTTTCCCTTGTGGCTGCAAGCAGAACCGCAAAAACAAGCCGAGTACATTAAATTCACAATAACACTTTGTTTCATATTGAAAATAGAAGAGTGCATAAAATAACCCATGGGAGCCACAATGTTAATTAATTAACTATAATCCCACTAAATTAATAAATAAATTCTTTAACCATTAAATAAATGGACATGAGATGTGTTAATGGGCTCATTAGTGTTCACAGTTATCCATAGCAACAAGTATAATCTGGTGACCCAGCAATGAGGAACGTCATGAACATGGATAAAATAGAGCTTATTTATGTTTTACTCTTTTCTGTTTCCATGGAGTGTGCAGTGCGCACACACACACACACACACATGCAGTGAATGTCAGGCCGTACACAAACACAAACAGAGACACTGCTTATAGGGTTCTGCAATTGTGTTCACACCTTCCCACATAAACTGACTGTTCAAATATCTGAAGGATTAACCTTGCTAGCAAATATGAAAGTACACATCTGCATGTAGCTATGCCACAGCACAAACAGGTACCCTCAACGGTCTTTCTCTCTACAGCAACAATTCCACCTCTGGTGATGCTTAACCCAATAATCTTAAACAACCCCACTCATAATCCGGGGAAAAACCTCTTTCAGGGTCAGGTTCAGTTCAGGCCATGACCGCTTTAGTGTCCACCACCACAGTAACCGCCACCGTGACGCGACCGTGCCACGTATTTCGTAACCGCATTTCATAATAGGCACGCAAACACGGGCAGTTTGCGGCGATGTATATTTGCTGGGTGAGCTAATTAATGTGAGTGGCTGGGAGTGATGAGAAGCGGGTACGGTCTGTGCCAACGCGGCGTGGCGCTCGGCTCCGCTCGCCCGGCTCGCTCCAGATGAAGCGCTGAGGCGGGGGCGGCGAGGCCGCCTATCTGATGATGGCAGCCGAAGGAGTAATACAATGCAAATTTGTTCCATGCTGAAAGTATAATTTAGGAAGACTGAGCCGCACTGTCACTCGACGAGACAAGCTCACCTTTCTCTATTGAGTTAGCAGCCACCGCCTCTGGCAGCTCGCAACAATGAGAACCGCGACCGTGCCTCACACTGAGGGGGGGAATAATTCACATGAACAGGAGGCACGCACTCGCACACACACACACACACACACACACACACACACACACACACAGGCACCAGGGACAGGGATCTGATGATAGACAAAAATGCTAAGGTGAAACAGTGCATAGCTGTTGGAATAGTGGAATAAACTCTGACACAAGAACAGCTCTGAAACACATGTATATATGCACACACACACATACACTCCTGCTGACACAAGCACATATTTAAAAAACTTGTTTATCCACAAATGCCTGAGTGAAAGAAGCTTTTTTCACATAAACAGACACACACATACTACCTGGTGGTATATACTCACACTATATCATTTACAAAAAAACTCTGAAATACCCCCCACACACATACAGTATAGACCAACACACTCCAGCTCAAGTCAAAAAGGCTACAACAGTTGGAACAGTCCAAGTTCACTCTCTTGACACTTAAGCAGAGGTGTTGTGACTGAGGTGTCAATTGAGAGAACAACACTTTGGGGTGGGTAGGGGCAGCTGAGCTGTTGTTCTGTGGCCATGACATGCCGCACGCTTCTCCCCCTCAGGGCGCTCTGCCCAGGGGGCCAGAAACCAATAGGACCAGCTGAGGGAAAATGAGCCCCATTTCATCAGGGGAAAAAAAGATGAAGAGAGGTTATGTAAGGCCGGAGACGGAGAGGGAGAAAACGAGGGAGCAGTTGGATGTGAAAGAGATGAAAGAGGGAGCGAGTCTGCATGTGTGAGTGATAGAGAGAGAGAGAGAGAGAGAGAGAAAACGGCACTGTGAGAGAGACGGGAGAAAAAGAGAATGTGAAAGAGCCTTTGAGAGTGACTGAGAGGGGGGGATGCGACAGTGAGGGAGAACGTGACAGAAAGAGACAGAGAGAGACAGAGAAACAGAGAGAGAGAGAGAGAG
>NC_085013.1:15401367-15588867 GCF_963854185.1 Sardina pilchardus | reverse complement strand
TGCATGAGAGAATATTGGTGTGTGTGTGTGTGTGTGTGTGTGTGGGCGCGTGTGAGTGTTTATATTTCATATGTCCCCTCTCTCAGATGATGCCATCAGGGACCCTTGAGATCAGGCGGCTCTGAAGATTAGGGTCACCAGAATGTGACACGAAAGGCCACGCGCAGCCACAGCCTGAGCAAGGGGGATGGGAGGGGAGGGGAGTGTGTGTGTGTGTGTGTGTGTGTGTGTGTGAGTGAGTGTATGAGTCTGTGTGTGTGCGCGCTTGCATCTCCTCATCGCCATGACAGCGCGTGTCCACAGTCCTCACGCACCGCTGCCTGTTTAACGGGCACTGGTGACGGGTCACACTCCAAAGGTCAGGGAAGGCTGTGAAGGCAGTTGTCTGAGTCACTTATCCACACACACACACACACACACACACACACACACACACACACACACACACACACACATACACACACAGGCAAGCACCGACTGAGGGGTGACAGTCGCCATCACATGCCCCGTCACCCCTACAGAGTCCCACTAGGTGACAGCAGATGAGCGGAATTTAATTGGCCTGTTTTATGGACGTCATTTGGCTCTGTCGACCTCAGAGCACGCTGAGAGTGTGAATACGGGCGAGCACCTGACCATGAGGACCGTAACATTTACCAAAAAAAAAAAAAAAAAAAACACTACTCTGCAAATACACTGCTGCTTTCACCCACAGCTCAGGCCAAGCTGAAGCACTTATGTGGCGAGGGCTATGAGAGGGAAATACAGAGAACTCACTGGGAAGCTCTCTTAAACTGGCTGCTTAAATCTTGAGGGGGGGAAAGGCAGAAGACTCTCACCAAGTCAGACCAGACGAGCAAGTATCACCAAGTCAAACCAGCTTACATTACGTTTCTCCCCCACACTGTTCAAATGAGCCTTGAAAGTCAAAGTTGATTTGCCATGAAGGTCTCTTAGCACAGAGGTGCACTGCACAGGAGCACTTGAACGCCTCCTTGGGCAACAAGGTTACACACGGGCAAAACACATGTGTAGGAGACACAGCCAGGTGCTGAAGTGTTCTTGTATGGTCATACACAGTGAAAGGGGGAGAATGTACTCCTTTGTGCTTATGTTTTTTATACATTTGGATTCAAATGTCATGTACTGTATGAAGCATGTTTTGTTGATTCATGCCATCACTTCAACTTTCCCCTAGGACAAGTTCACACTGTAATTCTCATAGCTGGTTCTTTAGCAGCTCAGGAGACCTAGATGTGACCTCGTTATTGTTTCATTTCTGTGGTCCTTTCCATTCTCACCAATGTTTTTCCTAAAATTGTTTACGAGAAGCAATTTGAGAACTTAGATGAGGCATTCCCAACTCCTACTATGATTGAAAAAAAGAAATCTCTTTGCCACCCTCTCCACAACAGCTTTGGACAGAGCTCTTGTCATAGGCTGTGGATCGCATCAAGGTCGACTTGAAAGAGAAACAGATTATCTAATATTTACTGTAGATGCCCAAACAGATTCAGTAGATCTTTCCCCATCAATTCAAATCAATTCTATTTTTTATGAAAAGTATAACTGACTCACTCATTTTCAGAAAATGCGCACATACAAAACTTAACCAAAAATAATTGCCAGTGGTCTATTATGTTCCAGTAGAACTGCCTACTGAACTTAACTAATATAACTGACACGTCAAGTAAGGTGGTTTCAGTAATTCCATCAAGTTAGTATTTTGAACATTGGATGCTATGATAACTATAACTACACGTTCAGCATGGATATATTTTTTATATCAAGAAATGACTTGATATTTAACAAACATATTGTGGAGAATTGAGTTAACTGTATGATGTAGGAATGTTAGGTGTCTAGGTTGTCTAGGTTTTTACACTTGTTAGCAACTGTAAAAAACTGCAAATGATTTAAAAGTGCTGATTCAAAAGGACCATTTCTTGTTCATCCTGCTGCCCCTCCTTCCTATCTCCTCTGAAATACAATGTGATTTATTGTCGCATAGTCTGAGGTGAATGACACCATGCAAATATGCGTGTGAATTTATGTGTGTGTGTGTGTGTGTAGGTGTGTATACTGTGTGCATGAATGCGTGTTTGTGTATGTATCTGTGTGTGCGTGCGTGTGTGTGTGTGTGTGTGTGCATGTGTGTCTGTTAACCATTTCCTGCTTGGAGGCAGATGCAATTACCTCTCTCAGTGCGAGGACAGGCGGCACACGTCTCGTCCGATTTCACACAAATTCTTCAATTAGGCCAGACAGAGGCGAGGCCCAGCATGGCGGCTGTGTGTTTCCGCGGTGATCCATTTAAGGATGCCCGGCGCGGCGCGGCTGGGAGTGTGACAAGCGCCGCGCTTCCTGTCCCGGTGTGATAGCATCTCTCGAGGACGCCGTAGACGAGGACACAAGCTCCACGATGATTTGAATTTTTGAATAAAAATGTGCTGGCAGTGGCAGAAGGGGGGAGAGGGAGGGAGAGCAGCAGCGAAAACCAAGCGCTGCATGTCTTTAAAAAGAAAGTGGTAAAAAAAAAAACAGCGCAGGGAGAGAGAAAAAGGGGGAGAAGGAGAAGTTGAGAGCAGAGTCCTGAATATGGAGAAGGAGGGAGAGCATCTCCCTATGGAAGGGAATGGCCTGGGGAAATCTCTCTCTCTTTCTCTGCAACATTTCCATAGCATTTTCACAATGCTGCTTGCACTGGAGCAGCTACTAAAGATAGAGAGGCTGTTTTTCTCAGTGTGATCCAACTCCTTACAGCTAGACAGAAATGGTAATAATAGCAAATAATACATTTTCAAAGCTGGAGGACGTAAGATGAAAGGGAAAGTCATAAATACTGACTATAAAGGACTATTAGTATCGTGTGCCTTAAACAAAATCCTACTGGAAGAATATCCAGTGTGCTGTAGCATAGAATATAATTTAGGAGGTCTTACAGACACCAGCTCTTTCCAGAGAACAGAGAAGAGGGGGAGTTCATGTCCAACCAAAGGCATTACAAATGAGAGGGAAATCATCAATGCTGTTTGCATTTTGAACATGCCTTTTAGCATGCCATGGATCCAAATGTTCAAATGTTCCTGTGATTTTTGATGTGAAATTAGCAAAGGAAAACAACCGGCCCTCCCCAACATCTGTGCATGTGCAAGCATTCAAGAGAAGACAAAAAAGAGATCTAGGCCTGTTTGTAGTTCTTTTTTTTTTTGGTGAAAGCAATTAGAGGCCTCTCCTTGTCTTTGTGTCAGAGCCAGATAAAAAGCTACTTTCAAAAACTTCCAAATTTTGCCAGCAGTATCAAACTGAGATGAAAAGGACAGGTGGGGGAGAAAATGAGAATCACAATGCCTCTCTGCCGGACTATTGAGCCGTGTGTCTGAAGTGTGAGTGTGGATGGCTCTGGATCTACTGGAGAGAGCACGGTTCACTGGTTGGGTGAGAGAAAAAGCAACCCAAAGAAACCAACAACAAAAAAACAACAACAACAACAACCAAAAAACAGAGAAGAGATTGACAACTGAGCGCAGCTGCAGAGCCTGAGTGAGTTGGGGTAAAAGGGAGGGGGTGGCAATTCCCTGGAGCCCAAGATCACCCCCTTGCCACCCCGGGCGTGCCGTAACCGTGCCAACCACCCTCCACTGGCCTATGGGGCCTTTAGGGCCCCCTCAGCAGACTAACATATCAATCACGGACCAGGACGAGGACCCCTGCAGGTGAGGGGGGAAAACTGCTCCCTCCTTGGGAGGGGGGCTCCCTTTCTCTTTTCCTCACCCCCACCCCACCCCTTCCTTCTCCATCCACCCCTTCTCTCTGTCTGTCTCTGCGTCGGATCATGAGGAGCGATTTGCGGCTACAATCCTCCGCTAATTCCCTCTCAGCATTCATGAAAAATGTATCAATGCCAGGGCTGTCGGGAAATGCAGATCGCCGCTCCAGGTTCCTCGCGAGCTGGGGCTCCACATTAATGCACGCCCTTTCGTCACCTCCATATTCTTCCCCTCCTTCAAAACACCCACCAGCAGCTCCGGCATATTCCTTTTTTCCCTCTCCTTCACTTCAGCTCTTCGCTTCTCACTGATCATCCTTTTATGATTAAAAAAAAAAAACACAATGCACTGTGAGGCATGACTGTAGTGGATCTCTCGCTGGTGGTCCGTGTTCTTCGGGGCTTATGGGAAAGGATGCTAATTCAGTCTTCGGGCCCTTCCTCTCTCTGTCCGTCTCAGCCCTGCCTCCTCCGGCACAACAGCTCAGATCGAGTTCTCCCTGTTAGGCCCAGAGACTGCGTCTCTGCCTGAGTCAGAAAAACTCTGAATGTTTTAGCTGGCCCCTAGAACAGGCCTGCGAGTCCAAAGCTCATAAAAAAGGGCTGTTTTGAGACTCTGAGATGAGCATCAGAGACAACACTATTTGAGCACCCACAAACAACACTTGTGCACAACATTCAACAAATTGCATTCTAGTGTACAGCCTCGGGAAGGAGATGTGCTCGGGTCCCATTAGGAAAATGCTTCAAATGAGCCATTTTGAAACGTATTGGAAAATTAAGTGAGAATTTGGGATGTTTATAAAGGCTGCAGCGCAGCTCAGGAAGGAATTCTGCTCTAAATGGCTGTAAACAGCGAGTAAATGGTGGGGAAAGGGGAGATTGTGTTGCTGAGGCGCTAATAACCAAAACGAGCAATAAGGCGAGCGTGTGGAACGGGGCGCTAATAATGTAGCAATAATGCCATCAAGACAATCCTCCACTGAGCATGTGTGCCTTCCAAGGAGACCAATCCCCCCCCCTCCCAACACACACGCGCGCACACACACCTCCCCTTCCCCCAGCCGCTGTCGCCATGGCAACCCTAACAGTGCGACCCGAACTTCAAAGACAGATGTAATTTCAGACTTCCAGCAGCCAGAGGGAGCGGTGAGGAGAAAAAACAGCCCTGCTGCTCCCCGACGCTGCCAGCTGATGATGAATTATAAAAATATCCAGGAAGGTTACGGGGGTGGACCATACCATCCGTCTCTCCCCCCCCCCCTCTTCTCCTCTCCTCTCTCCTTCTCTCTCTGTCTCCCTCTCTCTCTTTTATTTATTCCACGACAGCCGGCAATGTAATGGCTATATTTACTGGACCACGCTGCTGGTGTATTCTTACAGTGTGTTGGGGAAGGTGTTAGAGGAGCTGCTGAAAGAAGCCAGCCTGCTCTTCCCCCGGTGCAGGAGATGAGAGGAGAGGAGAGGAGAGAGGGAGGGAGGGAGGGAGGGAGGGAGAGAGAACAACGAAAGACTGGACTCCTATTCCTGCACCTCCGTTGTATTCTTTCACATAGCCTCACGTGCGGTGACACGCATACGCACAAAGACGTGGTCCAAAACAAAGGGGGAGTTGCCGCTGCCTCTTCACGAGCATCT
Source organism: Sardina pilchardus (assembly GCF_963854185.1). NCBI lineage: Eukaryota > Metazoa > Chordata > Actinopteri > Clupeiformes > Clupeidae > Sardina > Sardina pilchardus. Next base: position 15,583,460 of record NC_085013.1, on the reverse strand, counting down.
CATCAGTGGCTAATTAAAATGGCTGCTGCTTGATGTGGGGCCTGCTGATCTGAGCACCGCTGGTGCCAATGTGACTCACTGCAGCCTGAATGCAGTCTGAACCAGCACAACTTTCCTGCCACAGCACAACACAGCACAACACTGCACAATACAGCTTGCAATGCAATGCAACACACTACACACAACACTCTAACTCGACAATTTACAGCACTCTTAAGAGCAAGATGAAAAAACAAGATGGATGTGAAAAGACAACTATAAATCAACAAAATATAAGACAACTATAAATCAACAAAATACCAAAATAGCCATATAATTATCACACACCTAACACACTCTAATCACTTACTAACACACACACACACACACACACACACACACACACACACACACACACACACACACACACACACCCACAGACACACACCCACACACGGGTAAAAGCCTTCTTGTGCAGAGCTCTCATTGGGATTGATTGTAGGCCCACTCTCCCCTTTCCACCTCCTGCACATTTTCCCCTCTACACACACACACACACACACGCACACACACACACACACACACACCACACTCCCTCCCTGCTTTCACGTCACCTCAAGTTTACAAGGCACTAGTTTTACACGCGCTCCAGTTTGACAATAAAAGACTCTGGCGCTCGCTTTCCTCTAGGTGTGTGTTCTGCTCTCCTGATGGGAAGTGGCTGCTGGCACTCTCTCCCAACCACCCTCTCTCTCTCTCCCCCTCTTTTCCTCTCTGTCTGTCTCTCTCTCTCTCTCTCTCTTTCTCCTTCTCTCTCTGGAGATCAGAGGGAAGAGTGAAAGGCAGAGAGGAGAAAGAGGCATGCGATGAAAAAAAAAAGTGTAGGAGTGAGTGAACGACGGGGAGAGGCTGGCAAGGAGAGAGTGGCTAGAGACAGACAAAAAGAGCTAGAAAAGAGGAAGAAGAAAGACAGAGACAGAGAGGGAGAGAAAGTGAGAGGAACAGAGAGAGAGGAACAGAGGGAGAGAGAGAGAGAGGCCCTCTCGGCACATGTGAGAGCTCACGTCAACAGCAGCCTCCTCTCCGCTAGCGAGCTGGGCTGCAGGCGCCAGCAGCTCAGCACTCTGTTTGCTTAACCAGGTTCAGCCATCTCCTCTCTCTCTCCCTCTCCCTCGCTTTTTTTCCCCTCTCTCCCTTTTTGTCTGTCTGTTTCTCTCTCTCTCTCTCTCTCTTTCTCTCTGCGACTGGGAGGCATCAATGCTCTCTGGCTGTCTGGTGTGGTAATTTCATCCTCTCCTTCTTCCAGCTCTCCCCGCTCCGCTCATTCTTTGGCTAAAACGTTCAGAAAACACCCGCTAAAGATAACACACTAAATCAACATTTCTGTGTGGGTTTTTTTCTCTCTCCCTCTCTCTCTCTCTCTCCCTTCCTTCTTCTTCATCTCCGTCTTCTTCCAGGTGCAAAAGTTGAGACGTGAGGAAATGGGAGTATGGGGTTGCAGCTCATTAGCTTTTACGCCAAACAATCTAAAGCTGAAGAGCAAAGGAGATCGTGTTCAGAGATAATAACACGCTGCTAGGAACACATATCACTCCAGTGGAGGAGGCAGGGGGGGGGGGCCCTGGGTCCTGTCAGAGTGGGAGTGTGGGAGTGAGACTGAGAGTGTGGGGGGTTCTCTCTCCTGGGGAGCCTTGTCCCAGACATGACACCCTTTCTTGGTCAGACAAACACCATCAACTGGGGTTCAGCACTCACAGGGCACCCCAACACTTTGCCTTGTCTCAACCAAAAATCTTCTCACTCTGTTCCACCTCAGATAGGAAGAAAATTACTAATTTAATTTCTGGTTCAAACACAAAAAAAATGTTGGATCGCAGCGGATAGCACTAAACATTTTGTTATTTTCTTCTAATTCAAAACCAGAGTATATTTGGAGAGGTTCATGTGTGTGTTTGCGTGTTTGTACAGTGTGTGTGTGTTTGTATAGTGTGTGTGTGTGTGTGTGTGTGTGTGTGTGTGTGTGTGTGTGTGTGTGTGTGTGTGTGTGTGTGTGTGTGTGTCTGCAGCAGAGAGCTCCACTGTCAGGCGGCCTCCACAGGGGTCAGGGCCCAGTGCTGAAATGACAGTGCGGTCACGGTGCAACCTCCCTCTAAAATAGAGCACATGCACATGCTGGCCTGAGCTCCAGGAGAGAGCCCACTGTCACAGGGACGCAGGGAGCGCGGGAGTGAGGGAGGGAGACGGAGGGAGATGGAAAATCTTATTCCGTCCAGCTGTGCCCTGTCAATCTCAATCACAGTGACATGGGGGTGAGTGGGGCGGGAGACAAGGGACTGGGCTGGAGGGGGCATAGTGGTGTGTGTGTGTGTGTGTGTGTGTGTGTGTGTGTGTGTGTGTGTGTGTGTGTGTGTGTGTGTGTGTGTGTGTGTGTGTTGTGCGTGTGTGTGTGTGTGTGTGTGTGTGTGTGTGTGTGTGTGTGTGTGTGTGTGTGTGTGTGTGTGTGTGTGTGTGTGGAAGTGCGTGTGTGTGTGTGTGTGGAAGTGGGCTGTCTGTGCTTTCCTCCAGATAAAATAAACTAAGAGGGTCCAAACACAAGTGCGGACACAAGGTGTGAGGTGGGTGTCAATCAGTATGTGACAGCCTATTACGTGGTGCACATACACACAGATTTCTCTGCTCTCTGTCTGTCTGATTGTCTGTAATTGTCCATCTGGTTGTCGTATTGACGCTGAGAGTAACATGTATATGAAACAGGCAGACAGACAGACAGACAGTAGAGCAGAGCAGAGCAGAGCAGAGCAGAGCAGAGCAGAGCAGAGCAGAGCAGAGCATGTGGAAACTAGCAAGAGATACAGTATCTCTCTGTTTTGGGTTGGGGCTCAGGCAGCAGGCAGCAGGCGCTGCTGGAGCCAGGTATTACACAGCCCAGCCAGGATACGTCCTGCAAGAAGCTAACCCTAGATTACTGAAACTGAATATGACCCTGCTCCCCCAAGCGCGCGCACGCGCGCGCACACACACACACACACACACACACACACACACACACACACACACACACACACACACACACACACACACACACACACACACAGACACACACACACACACACACACACACACACACACACACACACACACCAAGACAAGGCAAGAGAGCATGCTCTGCCGTGTGATTGCTTACAGTAACTCATTCTATGCCATCACACTGCCCTGCATCCATCCATAATCAATAAATATGGGCCCAGTCCACGGCTGTGGGCCAGAGGAGATCTGAGGTGTCTCGTGAAAGTTTCAGTGGAGCCAAAAATGGGTAAACGCAGAAATAGAACAGAGAGAGAGAGGGCGGGAGAAAAGGGGCCCGAAATCCCTCCAGATTAGGATCTAGCCTATATGCTTCTAGAGTTTGGAAATAATCCAAAAACGCAAAAGGACCCTGGGGCAGTGCTGGGATTAAAGTAGCTGAATTCAAATAAATCTCCAAAGTACTGGGGGCTTTCACACTCGGCAAGAGGACTGACACATCAATGAGTCTCCTCATTTACAAAAAAAACCTTTCATGAGCTTCAGAGAGCGAGGGAGAGAGATAGAGGACAGTGATGTGGGGAGAGTGTGTGAGGGGGAGAGAGAGGGAGAGAGAGAGAGAGAGCGATAGAGAGAGAGAGAGAGAGAGCTGGAGAGGTTAGCTGGATGGGAAGCAACCAATCTAGTAAAGCTACACTTCAAAAGTGTAGGTAAGGCAACAGTATGAAAAAATACATGCAGATCAATAGATACAGCACATTCATCAGACAGACAGGTCATGTTCATATAATATGGATAGAAAGATAAAGAAAGGGCGAGTGAGAGAAGGAGAGAGGATGGGGGGGGTATAGTAACATGCATATCAGCCATTTCTGCTCCATCTTCACAATGCATGCTGAAGCCTCGTTCTAATTAAGCCAAATTATTCTCGGAGCCGGAGCAGTGCTCCGGAATATTCCCTGTGTACACCTTTGCCGTTCTGGTTGGCCTCACAAAATATCCTCAATTATTTCTCCAGTCAACCTCCTTAATGATTTTTATCTCGGCAACTGTAAGGAGAACGAGAGGGGTTGGGGGGTGGGGGCATGCGGGTGAAGTTCGTCTGGCGAAAGCTTACTGTTGCAAAACCTAATTTAATGTGTCCTTTTTTCTGCTCGCGCAGGCAGGCCAGTGGACGTTTAATGTGGGTATTAGTATGAAGTGGCCAGTGAAATATGGGTCTGCTCAGGCACACGGAGCTAAATGGAACAAAAGAACACCCAGTGTTTGTGTATGAGAGTGAGAGTGAGCAGGAGGGAGGATCGACGCTGTCTAATTACAGCCAATATCCTTTGGTCCCTGAGTGAGTGACAGCGCTCTCCTCCAATCAGTGGCTGACAACAGCCAGGAAGCTGAGCAGGAAACAGAGCAGGGAGGGAGGGTGGCAGAGACAGAACGGGAGGAGGAGGAGAATGAAGAAGAGGAGAGAGAGCCACCGAGAGCGAGGCCGAGGCAGCGCGTGTGAGAGCCAATAGTCATTTGCGCTAATTTACAGCTCCTTCCTTTTTAAATCTATTTTCAAAAAGATCTGACACTCTGGTTCATTATACATAGCAGCTGTGGAGAGAAGGTGACTTGAACGAAATGTGGCAGACTTTTACTGGTTATCAGATTATGGAGTGGTGGAGAGATCAGCAAAACTTTTCCAAGGTTCAGCAAACTCAGAGATGACAGATCTCCCCGATATTTCTTCCGTGGGGATTTTGGAAGATGCTTTCTCTCACCTCAAAGTGACAAGCAGACAAACAGAACTGCAGCAGGGGCTGACATGCAAAATACACAGCACATGTGTCAATACAACACCCCAAACATGGAGCATATCTACATGGCATGTTAAATCACATGCACGCATCAGGACAAAGGGGGCTCCTGCTTCACCTGCCTGTGTGTGGGTGTTTACAGTGCCTTAGTGATTCATTCAGCCCTCGGGGGCCATTTAGACAGAGGTGACAGATCAAGTTGGTGGCGCGGGGAAGAGTGACGCGTGCTCTGAGCGCAGCACCTCTTTAAGCCCGAGTGGCTGTCTGTCTGTCATCCTCTTCGGCTCATGTGTGCTGAGTGCGAGTATGTGGAGCCCGGGTCTGTGAAATTTGACTGGAATGTGGGACCGTCCCTGTGAATGAGGGATGAAATTGCACGCGTGAGGGGGGACTCTGTGGTTGGAGAGGCAGGCACACTGGGGATGACGTGCTTTACTTTCAATGGGCACTATAGTGGAGAGCATGGAATATAAAAAAGCATGTACTCTTTTTCTCCACTACGTTTTCCTATAATTATTGATTGTCCATTGCCCAGGAACAATGAATTACCTGTGTTTAGCTGATCATTATTGTGCTTGCTCCCAGAAAACAACAAAAAGAATCTTTTGAGTTGTGAAAAAAAAAACAAGTGGTGACTTAGGGTGCAATTATGCAATTGAGGGCGGAAGAGGGCCGTTGTTGGGCGCTTGCTGTGTGCAGACTGGCCGCTGTGGACGCTACTCACCGGTAGGCTGGAGGGACGGTCGTGGTGCATGGGACCCACATCTTCATGGTTGTTCTTCCCAGAGTTCCCCACAGGCTGGCTAGTGCTGTTGCCGCCACCATTGCTGCCCCCTACTCTGCTGTTCCCATAAGCCTCCTGTGAGACCTCCTACCGCAGGGAGAGAGGATGAAAAAGAGGGGGGCAGAGAAAAGGTTGAATCAGTAATGGCACTCTGTCTTTCTCTGATAGGAATGTATTTTGCATAAAGGTGAGCATCCCTTAACTATGGCTCAGATTGCAGTGAGTACACTTGAATAAACACTTGTGCTATCCTGTAAAAGGAAAAGAAAGGGCAATGACCCCTTTTCACAGTCAATGAAGCCTGGGCTTCATGACAAAAAAAGACTGATTCACACCTGAGTACAGATCTCTGTGTTCACTCACACACACACACACACACACACACACACACACACACACACACACACACACATTCTAGATATCAACATAGGCTAGATATCAACCATTAAACAAAACATCTACCTACTACCTTTGCACACAATCTTTAGACCACACACAAACACAAACACACACACACACACACACTCTCTCCTCTGGTCTGGCTTCAGCTAGCTGAGGTCAAGCCCTGCAACCTTGCGCCGGGTCATCCATCGGACACGTCCAGCCTCCTCCAGCTGAACCATCACTGAACGAGACCATGCACTCATGTGAGACTCAAGGAGCTCCTCTGAGACACCGGCATTTGAAGCCCTTTTGGGAAAGGGGGAGGGGGGGGGGTGTATTTGGAGAGAGGGGGGCACTTCTTTTTTTTAGCTCCCCATTAGCCCCACTGGGCTAAACGACACTGACGGAGCAGAGGCGGGAAACTCATTGGGCTTAATTAGATTGACAAGAGCCGCCTCTTTGCCACCTCTCCAAAGTCTGATGCCACAGGGCAAAAGCCCTCAACAGCGGCTTCACTGTATGCTGCGTGTTAGATTATTCAGTCAGTTCAAAGGGAGGGTGCTGGCGGGATGGTAAAGCCGGCGAGCATGCCAGTGCACATGCACACACACACATGCGCACACACACACACACACACACACACACACACACACACACACACACACACACACACACACACACACACACACACACACACACACACACAGGCACACACACACACAGACACATATTCATACACACACATACACACACACAGAGTTTAGACAGTGACCACAGCTGTGTGTGTGTGAGGTTAAAGGGCAACAGAGCAGAGGGACTAACCAGCAGAGGGGCACTGCATAGCCCCAGGGAGCTCTCTTTGGATCCGCCAGTTGTCCCTCTGCATAAGTCTCTCACAGACTCCCTGCTTTCCCTTTCTCTTTTTTGCTCCCACAAGTGCACACACACACACACACACACACACACTGAATATGCAGGACAATAGCTTTTACACGCACACACACACACACACACACACACACACACACACACACACACACACACACACACACACACATACACGCACACACACACACACACACACACACACACACACACACACACACACACACACACACACACACACACACACACACACACACACACACACTTCCCCTTTTGACACACCTACTGCTCCACACACTCCATTCCCCCATCTCCTCCTCTCCCAGCTGATCCCACTGCCACACACACACACACACACAGGGGACAGGGCATAAAGGCAGCCGCAGCAAAACTCTCTGCAATCAACCTCAGCAGTGGCCACCGATCAGGGCTTTTAACACAGTTTTGGGTGCTATTCTCATTATCACTCACTCGCACATTTGTAAGAGAGTTGAATGAAAACATGTCACGGTCGCACTACAAAAACATAACATTTCAGAAGCACGTGACTGCAGTCAGAGGAGAAGTGCAAGAGGGGAAACATGGTGGGCGGCTGGACTCCTGAGGTGACGTCAAACTCCATTATGCAAAAGTCCTGTTTGATAGCACTTTAGCTCAGAGGCAGACTACAGTAATGCTGATAATGCTCCCAGACCAGTGGCACTAACACCTCGGGCGATGCACCCCTGCTTCTGCTGGAGTCTGAGGCTGTGCACTTCATGCTACACACTACAAGTGCACATAATAGTTCATTTTTGTTACAGGGTAATTACAGGGTAAATCCCAGTAATTATTGCAATCACCACGTCCTACAACACCAACCGATTTATACTTTTTAGCCTAATGAAACCTAGCACTTTTGGATGGATGACAGACAGACTGTCTTATTATCTGTCTTATTATCAATATGAATTTTTCTATAGTAAATATTTTTGCATGTTGGTTTACTGCTCTCATATTTTTGTCCTTATTTGTGTTGCCTATAAAAAGAAAGGCTTATAAATACAGGTCTTAATTAAGTGAACATTTTCACAGGTGTTAGTATGGTCTGGTAATTCTGTCTCATGAGAACACCTGCTTTTGTACTGGTTGGCACTGAATGCTCTGCAAAAGTAAAGCCATCTTCCACTCCAGCTCATACTCATGAGAGAGAGAGAGAGAGAGAGAGAGAGAGAGAGATAGAGAGAGAGGGAGGGAGAGAGAGAGATTTAGACAAATTCATTCATCTTCATTACGTTCACCTGAGGTGCCAAATCAAGATTTGTTTCTCTCCTTAAATGAATCCTAACACTCATAAAGCAGCCAGCAGGGTGATGCCCTTGCGTCAGAGACGGCTCTTTCAACTCCACTGGAACTCCACTACTCACTGGCCACGAGCCCAACAACTGGATTTTTATGACCGCAATGCAAGTCATTCATCTGGGTTATACTTCTAGTAAAAATATACAGCACTTCCCAACATAAACAATCAGGAGAGGAGGGGGGAAGGGGGGGTGGACTCAGGAAGGCAGAGACGTACAATGAAGCGTGGCTTTCTTTGGCCTGGCCTCAAACAACATGTGAAAATACACACACACACACACACACACACACACACACACACACACACACACACACACACAGGTTCACCTCATGTGCCGCTTCCACTCAAAGCAGAGGAAACTCCTCATATGTAAGCCAAATATTTACTCAGGCATGTGTGAGAGACTGTGTGTGTTTGTGTGTGTGTACGTCTTGTGTCTGTGTGTGTGCATGTGTCTGTCTGTTTACTCAAGAGGAATGCCATGAGAAGTGGGTCAAAACAAGGTCAGTCTCACATCACTGTTTACAATCTGACATCACAGTCACCTACTTTCACTTTCGGTTCAGCCAGATCGTGGCCTCGTATGCTCTCTGGGCTGTGAGGAGTCACTTTCAGGTCAGTCAGTCAGGCAGGGATGAGCGCCACTGCCTACTACCTCTGCAACGCATCTTGCTGGCCTCCACTTCACCATAATGCTCAGTGCCTCTTGTAAAGATTTAAGACCGCAAATGTTCCACAGTCAATCCTTTCCATATTTACTCTGGAAATGGGAGACTGCAGTAGATAACTATTCCATTTCAACTCTGTGAATTCTGTTCCTGGGCTCGAGCTGTTCGCTATCGATGCCAAAGCACTGTGTTTAGAGTGGATACGGCTGTATTGATGTAGCATCGGTACAATTAACTGTGATGCTGGTGCTGTGTGAAAGTCTATATTCTCCATTGGAACAGTGTGTTGTACTGTGGCTTCATGGAGCAGTTTCACATTTCAGGCCAATAATGTGCCTTGTATAACTCCTCAGGGAGGCAGTATAACTGTGTAAGATGTTTTCTTCTGATCTAAGAGCCATTTTAATCATCATGTTACACAAATCTCCTGACCTAGTATTACTGGTTAGGCTAACAAAATCAAAATACCTATAATAATACCTGTAATGAATAATTTATAATAGCTTTACCTTTCTATGAAAAAATAAAATGTTTCCTTATTCAAAATATGGTTGTAAAAGAAAATGAAAGGAGGAGTTTTATTTGAGAATCCTAGTAAGAAATGTAAAAAATGTGTCAATTCAATCATATCAAAGGGAAGTATATCATTCTGGGGCATCATTGAGAGGTTTAAATGGGCTGATTCACCATGCTTGAAAGGAGAGGTCACATTCATAGGCAGACGGAGAAATAAGATTAAAGACAGAGACAGACAGAAAGAAATAAGATTAAAGAACACATCTTCAGCTTATGCTACCACATAGTCTATATGCTTCAGCAAAATAAGTCTTTCATTCATCTCCCTCTATTTCCTTTTACCTTTTACCCATCCCTCTCTCTTCCTTCAGTCCTTTTCAGCCAACCACTCATCTCTCCTTCCCTCCCTCCCTCCCACCCTCTCTCTTTCTCTCTCTCCCTCTCTCTCTCCTCCCCTCATCCATCTATCCTTCACTCCCCCCGTCGGCAGGCTCCTCATGACTACCAAATGAATTAGTCATTCCCACACCTTCGGATGCAGATCTCCGCCAAATCTGCCACTAATTCCATTAATATTCATTAAAAATTAAGCTTAATTGCATGTCTTTAAAAAGCCCCGTGGCCCTGGCGCATCCCAGGGGCCCTGGAGGACAGTCATTTCTGATTTAAACTGGGCAGCTCTTCGGAGCTTGTCAACCACAAATACAAGGGGGCGCCAGGCTCTTTTAGGGGGAGAGGAGGGGTAGGGTGCATTTTGAGGAGTGCTTGAGAAAGAGAAGGAGAGAATGAGAGAATAAGAGGGCAAGAGAGAGTGAGAATCACAATAAGAGGTAAACACAACATTTGAGGCAGATGGAGAGTAGCGCTTGAAAAACAGCACAGTTACTGCACCAATGACGTTCTTCTCAGGTGCTATGTCTATGTCTACGTCTATGTGGATACACCACTCCAGTCAAACAAAGTATTTTTAGTGGCTCTCTTTTCTTGGGCACAGAAAAAATGTGACAAAAACAGCCTTAAAAACACATACACACTCACAAACACACACGCACACACACACTAACACACACACACACACACACACACACACACACACACACACACACACACACACACACACACACACACACACACACACCAGCCATCTTAAGCAAAACAAAGGCGTCTCAGTGAGATGACAGATTACAAGGATGGCGGTGGGAGATGCGGCCCATCCATATTCATGCTCCCCTTGCGTCATTAGCTGAGACAACAATGGCACTTCAAATTGGAGTTTCATAATTGAAGCAATCAGCAAGTTGCACAATATTGCAGGATGTGGAGAGGAGCTGCCAGGGAGGACTGGCACATCTTATTAGCTCTGTGATGCTCCAAATCAAGGGCTCTGAATATAAAAAAAAAATGACATCTTTGATCAGAGAAACCTACAGCACACGACACCCTCCTTTCAGAACACAAGAAAAGAATGCGGGTGACTGACAAAACATTTGAGTTCTCCTCCGAAACAGTGTCTGTCTGTGTAGCAGCATGTATTTTTTTAACCAAACTGTATCTTTTTTCCCCCCCTTTCCTTTCTGTGTATGTGTCTGTGTGAATGAGGAGAGCTTGAAATAGGCTGACTGCCTGGTTGCTCATATCCCTCAAAAAAGAAGAAAAAAAAACAGATTTATATATATGACATTTCTTCAATAGATTGTCCTTTCTTCCTTCACTGGCTCCAGTTATAGTAGGACATTTCATGTTAGGAGCGAGGGGAGTGGGCTGTGTGTCGTGCTTGGCTCTGAAGCAGTTAAAGTCAGTGGTCTGCAGCAGGAGGGGGGAGAGCACACGGGTATTGTATTGTAACGCTGCTGGGCCTCTCTATGTCAAGCTGACAAGCTGGGATCTCCGCACTTCACGGTCGGCCCTTAATGGATACAGCTGTACAGCCGTGTTCAAATACAATGTCCTTCAGATTGGATTCTTAAGCGAGCAATCCCCTGACCTTTCTCACAAAGCAGGTACAACGCTGGCCTGCCACCCCCCCAGAGAGAACAGACACCTCCCTCCAAGCAGCTGGATCCAGCCCATAATAAGCCCATTTCATCCCTATGCTCCCCTGTGAGTCGCTCTGATGTACCAGTGCTAACTGCGGAATGTCATTTCGCGGTTAGGGCGGATTTTTTTTATTTCATGTTATTTGACGTCCAGCGTGTCGCTCCCCACACTCTCTGGTGAGTCATGTAGCACTCGGATTCGTCAGGTGGAGTGGAGTTTCCTCTCCGTCTTTGTTTGTTTGGTGGCCCATTATGCTTCGCCGAAGGAGAACCGTGCATGAATAATTACCTGCGAGAAGCCACATTTATCAAAACTTCCCCGTTGGGGCCGTTTTGTATGCAAACGTCGCCCTTGTTCTGCGCAGGCGATGCTGGAACAATAGCCGCCGCCGCAGCGCGATCGGGGCTTTGATAATGCAGAAGTCGGTGTGCGCCAGAACGGTGCATGCGCAAGGACAAATTTAGGAGCGTTTTTACAAATGTTTACTAAATGAGGCCCCAAGGGAAAGCACTGCACTAAATACTAACCCTCTTTTCAGCGAGCAGCTTCATTAAGGCTGGCCACAGCATCCAAATCTGCATTTGAGATGCACTAACAGCACAAACAAACACAAATAGAAAGGTGGAGATAAAAATTCGGCACGCAATTAGCATGCAGCAGCACCGAGGCGAAAAGGACGATGGTACACCGTACACCAGGAAAAAAAATATGGAAAAACAGAAGACAAAAAAAAACACCTTTGAGTTTTTTTGTTGTTCTTTTAAAAAAAAAAGAAAAAAAAGAAGCAAACAAAAAAACATCTATATTATTTTTTCAAATGCATCTAACTGGGTGCTGGCAGTAGCTGGGGAGAGTGCCACTCTTTCTTGCAGGACTGGCAGCATTACAGCAGGACATTTAGAGGACTCCGATAAACTATGCCATTTAAAAGGTTATGACAATTAAAAGCAGCTCCCGCAAATTACAGTGCCGAGACCTTTCACACGAACGGGTCCCTCTTATCGCGGCGAGACCGGCTCTCTCCGAACGATGTGCCCTCTATTTCCTGCCGCACTAACCCCGCTCCCCTCCACCCCTTCCACCTCCCCCTCTCCACCTTTCTCTCCTTCGCTCTCCCTCCCATCCAGGCCAGCTTTTATTATCCAGTTAATTAAGCGGGTTCTTAGCTAATATTCAAATGCTGACCAATTAATGACATTGAACTTTGAATGGCCCTGCCTCTCCTCCCCGTCGCCGTGGCAGCCGCAGCATCCTCCTCCAGAGTCCGGGGCCGTGCTATCGCCGGGCGCTGATTAAAAATGCCGGCGTGGGGAGTGGGGAAGGCGATACGGACGGGCAGCCGGCGCATGCCACAGCGTTTTAATTAACCTTGTGTAATTTGAATACACAGGGAACGGAGCTGGCTCCACCACTGCAGACCCTGACTGTTGCTGTGCAGACGTACACCCCTCCACCCTCACCCCCTCAACACACACACACACACACACACACACACATGCGCACGCACGCTCTTCACAATTCACACTTCCACTCGCCCCACCACTCAGGTCTGGGGGGAGGAAAAAGGGCTCCACGGCCTGAGAGTGCTTCACTCTTCTGGGGGCCGAGTGGCTACATCCTCCCGCACATACACAAGCAGAGACACAAGGGCAAGCAGCGAGGAGGATGCCGATCACGCAGCAGCACTCTGCCTCTTTAGCTGGCGCAACTATTCCATGAATCCAATCTGCTGCACTACAGAGCTCATGTTTACAAAAATGTGTATAATGTGTATAATAATGTGGTACAAAAAAGCCTTTTTAAATGGAGACAGTTTAATCCTTTCTGAGTTCTGTTCCCAAAATGTCTTCATTCTGCACTGAAAAACAGTATTTGAGGGCACAGTAAATCAAAATAATATTGTTATTGCTTGCAAAAAAATGCAGGAATATAAATAATAATAATCTTCATTATAATAAATAATAATAATAATAATAATGATGGAAGACATAACAATCATATCTGTAATGAGCATATCCCCTTGTAAAGCTGCCATATGGAACTCCAGCCATACTGCCAGAACCCTATTTTTTAATGCAGGTTAGTGAATGTGACTTCCGTCATCTGGAATAAAGGAGGTTTTTCTGAGAAGCTGACATTGGGAAAAAGGCCTGTCACATCCCTTTGAGGAACACTGATGAATTCTGAGCTGACGCAACTCTTTTGTTTTTTTGTTTTGTCTCGCCATTTTTTCTGTCTTTTTTTCTGTTCTGTGTTTGAACACCGCTGATGCTGCCAGCTTGTGAAAGGGAAAAGGTAAGGACATTCTCAAAGAGTTCTTTTTCAGGGGTGTTTTATTTTTTTTCAGGGCACTGACTGATATCGGGAACAGGTCTATGATAGGACACCCCGTGCAACTGAGACAACAGAGGCGAACCGACACAAAAGTCACTTTGTGGAGTTAAATTAGCACCGGGGATGACAGCGAGGCCCTTCCAGTGCCATCTGTGATTTCTGTGTTCGCTACTCGGCAGGACTTACAGCCACCTTGCCGTGCGGCTCTTTATCTCAGGAACAAAGCTTGCCCTGTTCCTTCAGTCACACTTCCTGCCTGTGGGCATCTCTTTTTCTCTTTCCTGGTCTACTTGGATCAGTCGAGACGCGTCCTGGAAGTGCCGTAAAAAGCCGACAGCGTGCCAATCACAGGGAGGCGTGCGGAAACAATCAGAGGTCGTTGAGGAAACAGCAGCAGAGATTAAAGAGCCAGTTGCTAAGCGCAGCCTCGCCAGTGCTGGTCTCTTTAAGTAAGGAGAAAATAGGATTTGCTGCAACTGTCATTCAAACAACCCGCACCAGACACAACAAAGCACCCAGACACCACAACAAACGTGTGGCAAAAGGTCACATTCGTTAGCAAATGTAAATAAATCCGAGGCATTTGAGCACATTGCTGACAGGATTTTCCCAACCTGTTTTATTTTTTTTACATTGAAAATTCTGCTGGTTTCGCTCCATCTGATCTAAGTGGTGGTTAAATTGCATTTTTCAGGGAGCAAAAACACAGTACCCAGCAGAGTTTCTGAAGCCATTGAGACGGACGGCAGGACAAATAAATCCACAACCTGGAACAGCTAGTCCCAGTCTGAGCTTCCCCATGAAGATAAGACCTGTGAGTGGCCATGGGTATAAACCCTGGACCTGGCTCCTTCGCTTACCAAAGCAGCTTCCTATGAAGATAACAAAAGGTCAGGCAGAAAGAGCAGACTCTGTATCAGCACAGACACCGGTAGGTCTTAGGAGAGCCAAGTCCCCCAATCGAACCATGTCAAACGCCATGTCTAATCTGTCTGGATAGGACCGAAATGAAACATTTCACTTCCGCAACCTCTCTTAAGGGCAAGTCTTCAGGTAATAAAAACTGAAACAAGTTTGGCTTTCTACAAGAGCGGTACACAATGGCTAATGCATCGTTGAGTAGGTCACAGAATAAAGAACCTTGTTCCTTAGAGGCATTCTTTTCTTGCATAGCTGCATGGCTGAATACTGACCATATCTTTTTTATCTGGAGTGAAAAGTCAAGGTGATCAGAAGTAGAACTCTTGTAAAGTGAATCTAGTCAAATCCAGAATTCTTATAGAACAATTCACATTGTGTATGTTCTGTATGACTATCATAAACTCACCAAGGTTTAGAAATGACATTATTGACATTATTGAAACTATTAGTCTAAAGTCTGTATTAATTATTTTGTATTACAGAACATACTCTACATGCAGAACGCTATTATATAAGGGAAATATATTGATGTTATGACTATATCTATATAAATACAAATACATCTATAGATACATTATAGGTCATAATAATATAAGACAAACATTATTGCCAGGTAAGTCATTCCAGTATCAAGCCATGCTTCAGTGAGTCTGTGGAAGCACCAATCTTACAACCTCCAACATGGTTCAGAAAAAGCTCATTCCCTGCACTGGTAACAGTGTCAAGCTGTCAAATATAACACCCCTGTCATTAAACTTGATGTGACTGTAAAGTAAAACTGTCCCCTTTCCAATTTAGCTTCAGGTTCAATGGCATACACAAAACCGTACAGGAAACTGAACAGCTCAGTCCAACTGGAGGTTGTTGCGTAGTGCAGGTTAATGGAGGCAGCAGCAGAGCCAATAAATCTGGAATCAAACTGTTGGAGCCATAAAGGGATGACTTTTTAAAGTTCACCGAAAAAAAGGATGTGGGTCAATAAAATCTGGGTCAGGCTGAAGATGGCGCCCTCTGAGCGGGAGGCCAGGGAAGGCAGGCACTTATTCCTCTTTGAAAAATGACTCAGGAATCAAGGGTAATACACTGCGTCTACCTTGTCCAGCGGAGCACTGCTATCATCATGCGACTCGAACAACTACTTTTTTTCCAGCAGAATTGTATAAACCAGATCAGTCCAAGGTGTTATCCAAAGGTCAAGCTTTTCTCTCCACAAAGAGCTCCCATGGATAATTTACTATTCCTGAATACAAATAGCCTGGAGCCTGCCTGACCTACATCAGCCCTTAAGTATGGGCAGCCAGGAAGAGAGGGACTAAAAAGATAAAGAGTTGGATTTGATTAATGCCATCGCCCTTTGAGGAAGAAGGAAAAAGAGCACTAACCTAGAGTCCAACACTGACAGGAAAGGCCAGGCGAGTTTCAAGAGCCAGAATGGCTTCTCGCACATGGCCAGCCTTGCACAAACCCTCTGCATTCTTTAAATGTGCTCGGACTGAACACTGCATGGCCAGTTTGAGGTCTCCCAAAGTTCATAAAGTCCACGCCGCCACCACCGCCACCGCCACCACCCCTTCACGCTGACCTCAAGAGCTCCTAAGGCAGCGCTCCACTCCTCTCCACCCCCCTCTGTGGCTGACGCAAGAGACGCCATCCTCCCCGTCTCCAGAGCTGCCTCCTCCAGCCAAGTTCCCTCCAGTCGGCCAACAGAGGTCACTTCAGATGGGCAGATTCCTTTCGCGCCAGAGACAACGAGAAACACATGGACTCCCTCTTCTAGGCCGAACGCTCTCTGGACTCAACCACACATTTTTAATGGGATGTTTTTATGTGCATTTATTTGCTTGTCTTCCCACACCAGCATACTTGTGTTTTGCATCAGGATACACATAAATAACAGTGGGACAGTACAACACGCAGTATGTGCTCACCAGCAATAGGAAACCAGTGTTATTTGCCAGTGTCAACAACACAATAACAAAAACTGTCATGTTACTACGCAAGCATGTGGAAATCAAAAGGGAAAAATGGGATAGGGCAATTTCTCCACATACTTGCGCAAACCATTGGAGGAAACAAAACCATCTGTGAGCTTATCATAAACTGGAGAACCATTCCTCTCTGAGCCAACGCCCACCCCAGCCCCTCTGGCCACACCGATGACAGCCCTGGTGTGAGAGGGTGAGCCAGAGTTATGCCTTTGTGGTCTGAAACAGTGGGAGTGTGCAGTACCGAGTAGGAAACAGCCAGAAATAGAACTCATGAATAATCTGGACAAGTAATCAGAGGTTCTGGCCCACGAGCTGCTCTCTGCCCACTGTTTCCATGGAAGGGACAGGATCAGGAGGGGGTCGACGGCGGTCGGCGCTCTTACCTGCTGTGGTGGAGGACGGGGTGGCAGGTACACAGGCTGGGCTGGGGTGCCTGACTGGTGCTGCTGCTGTTGCTGCTGCTGCTGCTGCTGCTGCTGCTGCTGCTGCTGCTGGGACTGGTTAAAGTATGGTGGCTGGCCCTGCTGGCAATATGCAGCCATTCCCTGCTGGCCATACTGAGGAGGCACCTGCTGAAAAGAGAAAACAGAACGGTCACTAAGAGTCTGTACATCGTTCAGTTAGTAAATAGTGATTCACTGAATCGTACTCAGAAATGATTATTATACTGTAAAGTCATTACGAGTCAAAGAGGACCATAGGGAGCATGACCATTTAAAACCATGTGCCGCAATAGAGCTAAACAAAACACATGAAATCGAAATTAACGCTGTACTATCAAGACATCTGCGACATAGTTCTACTCTGAGAGGAAACAGTTCCTAAGCCTGTAAGACAACGAGACAAACAGTTTCTATTGCAGGAGCAGGAGCCACACGCCACTTTGTGGGGTGGACTGGATCCACAAAATTCCCTGTGGAGTTTGTTAAAAAGGGGAGTGCGTGTGAATGTGTGTGCGGGGGTGGTGGGTGTGGGGTGTTGAGAGCTGTGCAAACTGCGTGGGAGCGAGCTTTATTTACACTGGAATGATGTTCCCACCTGTCCAACACGACACGTCATCCTGGCAGCCTGCTGCTCACAGTGCTACAGTGTTCTGGCAGAGCCCTCGTGCCAAAGTGAGGTCACAAAGCAGCAGGGAACGTGGCAAACCCTTCAGGTCCTGTGCACTGCCAAAGTGCCAATACAGCCTAATTGGCAAAACAGTCAACAGACTACAGACATGGACTAGCGGATAAGGAATCCATGCCACAATGGTGACAGGAGATGAATGGAGGCAGAGGGGCTTGCCAACAATGAGCAACAGAGCCTTACAATACCGCCGGGCTGACTAATCCCAGCAATAACCAGTCAATTAGCCAGTGGTTTTCATCAGACATATTACACAATGTGATTAAAGGGGAGACAAAAAAAAGAAAACAACTAAAAAACAACACACACAAAAACGGCCCTGGCTGAGCCTTTTATTGTCATTCTCTATGGTCTGATCCAGTCTCATTTGGGCCCGGCGGAGACACGAGGCTAGACGCTCGACTCAATGTTTCCTCCATTTGGCGGGGGTTGGGACAAGGGGAGGTGAAGGTCTTTTAAGTCGAGCCAGATATCTGGTGTTGCCTTTGGAATGCACTCTCCCCACGCTGCCGCCATGCCGTCAAATACAGCTGTGGCGAACACTTGAGCCCAGCCGCCGCCCCCACCCCCCCGCACCACTGCCTTCTTGCTCTCTCTTATGTAACACTTTCTAATGAGCAGCTGCTTGGCCTGCCTCTCCAACACTCCACGAGAGGCTATTCCGAGGGTCACTGGGGCCTAGAAATGCGGGCTTAGCCATGCAGATCATAGCAAAGGGCTGTCCAGTTGTGTCTCTTTTTCTGATTTCAGCGCTTTCCGATCCCCGCCAAAGATGTTTGCCGCGTCTCGTTAAACATGGCATGTAAAGCCAAGCCCATGACCCGCTGGTGCCTGACCGACTGACTGCTCTTTCGGGGAAATGCCTAAATATGTTCCCTGATGCTGTTCAGCGGGAGCATAGCGTTATTTTTGGTCACCGCTCTTTGCCCGGGCTTACACAGAATGCTGTCACACCATCAGGACGATTGTCAGATGAAAGGATTATGTGGCATTTATGTGTCTCCCCGAAAGGCTGTCAGAGAGACACAATATTTCAGTGTGGGCCTGACACATGCTGAGGAGGTCACAGTGGCTGGCTGCATGCTCTAATGAATGGAGGGGCTCTGCTGGCATGGGCAAAGATAGGCTATTAACCCCAATGCCAAGTCATCTGATTTCACAGCATTTCACCAGCCTAATGAGACACTTGTTAGTCTGCCTGCACACATTTCTGTAACAAATTTGAAATAAATAAAATAAAACAAAACAAAACAAGACACAAATACACTCTCGTTCACAACAGCGCACACGCACACACACACACACACACACACACACACACACACACACACACACACACACACACACACACACACACACAGGCACACACACACACACAGACTCATATATGGCCTTCACAGAAAGCAAACACACACTAATGCTCATTTCTTATAGGTTATAGTTTCAACAGCAGGATTAGCAGTCAATGTGATCTTGCATTTTGCCATGACAACCACTGGGGTCCAATCCTCCTATTCTCAGAATCCCCAACCCGGTGAGAGTAGCTGGAATTGAATATGACCAAGACGAGGACCAAGCTATTATAAAAAAAATCAAAAAAATCTACAAAGCTGATTCAGTACGGTTGTAGATCTTGGTTTTGGCCGATAATGGTCTAGTGGGTTCAATGGTGCTGGCACTATTGCTCCAGTAAATAGGGAGAGATGTGAGCACTGTCTGTGTACAGGGTTGTGTAATGATATTGATTGACCCTACCAGAGGGGTAACAGAACAGAAAAAGCAAGCTCACCTCTCTGTTCAGGTGTGCTTCCTGAAGGTGTAAAAATAGCTTGACGGAAAAGAAGAGGAATCAGGTCAGACTCTAATCTAAAACCTAGAGTGATGCTTCAGAATTCTTAAGGGCCTTGAATATCAAGCAGCATAAATAATGGAACGCTCAAAAACAAGATGAAAAAAAACAGACAAACAGAGAAAAAAATAACAAAAAACACAGGGAAAAAATTACACACATAAAAACTGAAGGAAAACAATAGTAACAGAAGGATTTATTGCCATCCCCAAATAGCAGGCCCATAACACATTTCTCATCTGGCTGCAAGACCAGGCTTTTTTCCCCCTAGACCTACACCAACACAAGCTAGGAAAGATGCTGTCTCAAAAACCTGCTCAGCCTTAAACATAGCAACATCACCTACCCACATCACTCTATAAGCAACCAGTTCCGAGCATTTAGGCCGATCAGAGGCGAAAACTGCTTGTTATTCAATTGGTCCAATGAGCACGGAGTTTTCATAATTTTATCGCCTGAGTGCCATGGCTGGCTGCGTGTCTGTCCCAAGCCAACGCACAGGTCCCCCATTTGAATGACATATGGAGCCAGCCAACCAGAGAGACGTCGGAGCATTAAGCACTCCACACGGACATGACAGGAATATTGAGGGGGCTGCATTAGCACTAGCGGATTCCTGCGGCTAACGCCTCGGCCACGCTCGGCTCCGATCAGCATCAGAGTGTGACGAATGCAGAGGGGAGGAAGGGACGCCACTGATCCACCATGGCACCTGACAAGACTGACCAGTAGTGCACAGTGACGAGGCGGATGGGAAGAGAAGAGCCCCTCCTCAGAGTCTTCGGACTCGACTTAAGACACAGTCGCAGTTGGCTATTGGGAACGACACACAGAGTACCATGTATAGAGCCTTTATCTGAGCAATCTGTTGTATTTACTCTGGTCTCAATCAGATTTCATATACAGTGCAAATACAGCATGCATGTAAACTGGACAAATTGGATAAGTCCTCGAACTTAACTGTTTCATTTGAATTACAAATCTATGTACTTTCATTTGTTGACTACACTAGGTGCAGCAAACTGAAATTAAAGCATTAATAAAGTTAATAAAGTATTTTTCTGTACTGGCACAGAGGGACCTTCATAGTGTAGTGACTGCTGAATATAGATAGATTAACCTTTCCTCCAGCTGCACTAAGCCTGCTAGTAACGAAATAAGACAGAGCAGATCAACCAACACTTCACTTCAAATTGGCACACGCAGGCTCAGGGAATACCCAGGAGAGAAGTGTTCTTTAAACCCCACATTTCCCTTTTAATTTGCTGAAAGCAGAAGGCTGCAAGCAGGCCCGAATGAGATGCGCGGCTCGGAGACGATAAACAATTTCTCCTCATGATTAAACATAGGGGAGGAGAGATTACATCGCCACTCTTGCAAGGTGACTAACCCCCGGCTCGACGCGTTTGATCTCCCCTCTCCCCTCTGCGCACACAAGCCACTTGACACTTCAAGAATGAGCTGCCCTTGGAGAGCTCGGCCAAACAAAGCGAAGTAACAAGCGTGAGGCAAACGCTCGGCCATGCTAACAGGAGTCGCCACGAGCAACGCGCAACGAGCTGCCACTGCAGAGAAAAATATGCTGTATGACAGGGTGATGAATAGCCATATTTAACATCAAGACAAGACTGATATGGAGGAAAAAGGCTTATTTTCTGTGACCTAAATGTAGTGCAGAGAACGTTACATGATAATAATAAGTAACATCTTGAATAAAGACTCCTAACTGTGTGTCGTTAATATTTTCCTGACCAATGGGGTAGAGTGTCCTTCACCCTCTTATGCAGCTAATGTCCGTTTACCAAAAAATATATTGACATCGGACGCAAGCTGCTAGCTTCTATTTTTGAAACTAAGCACTAAAACATCGAAATGGGGAGACACTGACTTCTCTTATGATAAATCCAAAATAACAGGCCTTAGAGAGGCCAACTTGAAAGGGCCCTGATTGTGTCCCATTTAGACACTAAATTGGGCACCCCTGTCGTTCTACCTCCCTCGTGTCTACTCTCAGCTGGGCAGACGCATCAAGCCTCTGCTGTGCCATTTACACGCTTCAATCAGCAGCTAAAAATGACAGCATCCGCTTCTAACACGCCCATTACTGCAGGCCAGATTTGTCGTGGCGATTGCCCCATCACTGTTCCAATAGAGATGCTGAAAGAGGACCAGGGGTTAATGCTCTCTAAAAATGTGTGAGCTCCAGCTCCGAGGCTCTGGTTTAGTGCCACCAATTCAAATGTTTTCCCCATTAAACTCCTGACCCCATTTCATGGCCAAGAAATGTAGGGGAAAAATGAAAGAAAGGGAAAAAAACACAAGAGAAAGAAAAAAACAGGATCCAGAAAGAGAAAATTCTGATTCACGTGTAGAAAATGGGTCTCATTCTGCTGGTGGATCCTGAATAAGCCTACATCTTTGGGAGGGAATTTAGCCTCTGATCCTGCAGTGAAAGGATGGGAGGCTTTCCCAGTCTCCTCAAATCCCAGCAGCAAGGCTGCGAAAGGCTTCACTTGACTGCCAAACAGGGAACAGCGCAACCACAATCCCCAGCATCAGCACACTTCAGGCCCACACTTAAGACTGGAGCCAGAAGAAGTGGAAAAACCCATGGACAGAGTGGTTCTGTTGGCCGGAGTCTAAATGTTGAGAAAGCTTGTTGTGTGGAAATCAGCGCAATTTAATATCACAATGGGGAAACAAATGGCAAGCCATGCAGAGCAGAAGGAAAATAAGACTCTCTGCCCTCACGTAATGTGCTGGAATCACTTTCAACGCTCTTTTGAATATAGTTTTACAAAGTAAGAATATAGTACAAGACGGCAAAAATGACAAGCCAGAGACCTTTATGTGAATAAATCACCGAAGTGTTCCAAGCCTAACTTAAAGTATGTGACACTTAAAGTATGTGATGTCAATTATCTCTTTCACTTTGAACTTTAACTGTGACTGCTAACCACATATTGATGGTCAAACACCACACATTGTAATTTGTGGTTCAAATTAGAACATAGAATTATACTACACTTCACCATAAAACATGTTCACAGTCATAGGAGTTAAAAAAAAAAAGAGCTGTGTCTGCCAAATGTCTATAATTTAAGATACTTCCGCATTAATATTTTGACCGGTCAAATTCAATCATACACTTCAGCACTTACAGGCTCAACACATTTCCTAGATGTTAATTTTGCAATCGTGAAGCGAAGAACAGAGAAATAAAAATGGAATGCTTGCTAGACTTGGTCTGATATTGGCACAAGGCGCCGACATGTATAACTGGCTAAAAGTTAGCCACTAAAAGCCAGACATACTGGATCTGAAAGCTGAGAATGTGACAACATTTCCTCTAGAAACAGCGAGCATTCACAGCAGGGGCAGACACAGCAATAGCAACTCCAATCCTGCAAAAGTGACCCTGGAAAATCAATTTGTGAATTTGTGATCACGCTGGAAATGAAGATGAATTTTTTGGACAGCCAATTACAGGAGAAACTAATCTCTCTAACTGTCATAAGGCATCCTCAACCCACCCAGCCCCACCACCCCACCCCACCTCACCCACCTCCTCCACACACAAATATACATCACTCTCTCTCCTTCTGCAAAAATGGAGCAGAGCCTTCCACTGGCTTTCATTACAAGTGAAAATAAGTTGTTTTAAGAGATATCTAGTTTGGGAAACATACTGTACACACAGATTTCACAAATAGAGTGACAATTAGCCTTTGTCATTACCTCGTCAAAAAACATCAACATTTGTGCTATCTACCTCCTACACATTCAATTAACTAATCCGGACACATATAGCCAGAGAACAGTAGTCATGTTAGTGTGTTTACAAAGACCTATGCCAGTGAAAAAATAATTGTATCCCTACGTTTCTCACCAGCTAGGAGGAATAGAAATAAAAATAGAATAGAACAGTTTATACAAACAGTGAGATGACCAACAAATCAGATGGTAAACAGCTGGCAAACTATGCTCCATAAACATGAACGATCTTGAAAGGGATGGTGTGGATGGACTATTTTATCTGCATCTAATGGATGTAAGGTGTTTCCCTTCCCAAAGTTGATTGGCTTGGCCAATAGAACTGTAGGCTAATAAAAGTTACAAATGAGAGCAGGCCATTAGAGCCATTGATGCTCGTTGGGTGCTCACTAATTAATTGATCCTGAAACTTCATCTATTCTGCTGCAAGAGAAACCTTAATTAATCAGCCACCATATCGAGGCTACGTCCTCTTTTCTTCCCTCCCTCTCCTCTTTCTCTTCCTCTTCTTCTGCCTGCCTGCCCTTAATGTCTCCTGTTTTAATTGTCGTTGAGAAATGCCTGGGGTCCCAGAGCAAACGAATAGACGTACCGGGGACTTTGAAGACCTGGTTCCAACATTTCAAAAGCCTTTCAAAGAGCCCACCTCCCCCCATCTGCCCAGCCTCCCTGTCTGCAGCACTTGGTAATTTATACGTTCCTCATAGCCATCACTCTAGCTGACCAGCATACAGTACATTAACCTCAAAGACAATGTCTTAGCTCCTAAGTGATTCAGCTGGCTCAGAGCATTCCTAACCATGATGGAAGAGTTACCCAATCAATGTAATAAATTACAGCTTTAATTCCAGATTGTCAATACAGTTTGGCACAAGGTTATGGGATTCCATTTGGCGAAGAGCGCCCAACTTTTTATAGGTAGGAGAAAGGGAACACTCAGGGAACATCTTGCTTCAAGGTTAAATGTGTGGCTGGTGATGGGGGTGGAGACTGAGTGTACAGTAAAGGCAGCTACAGGTCTTTCTTTCAATAAAAACCCATTAGTTGCCTCAGACTCCCAGCAGAAAGGAGAGAGAGCTAAAAGGAAAGAGCCCCTTATTGTAAAAGAAAAGAACAGTGGTGGACAAGGCAATGTTTCCCTCTCCAATTTAATGGTTAGATTCTATTAACTTAGCCAAATGGGTAAAAACAAGCAGTGACGACCAGTAATGGTTTCTTCCTGGCTTGTTGACACATTTTCTTTCTTTCATTTCACAGGCAATCTTTTTGCTTGCCTTCACATCAAACGGTAATGTTGCCTTCAAATTCTTTTCCTTTCTGTCTGCCAACATTGACATCACAGGAAATTGCAGTGGAATTGGCAGGCTTTTTACTTTCAAGTTCATTCCACTTCCACACAAAAAGCCCAAATCCTGTCATCAGTCAGGTCCTTCATGTTGGTCCCCATTGTTTTGTTTGTTCATTCTCTCTCTACCTCTCCCTCTACCTCTCCCTCTCTCCCGCTACCCCCCCCACCCCCTCTCTCTCTCTCTCTCTTTCCCTCTCTCTACACACAGAGGCGGGAAGCATTTATCTGATTCAACGGATCTCAGAATTTGCTCAAGGGCTATTTTTCCTCTTTTTCCCCCTATCTTTTTGGAGTGTCTACTTGCCACATTTTGGTATGCAAACACAAAGAGCAAGAGCATCTCTTCAATCGGTGGGCCTGATGACGAAGAGGGGGGAAGTTACCTGAGGAGGCCTAGGGCTCAGCAAGCCCTGGAAGCAACAGTGACTCTGATACCTGGAAGAGAAAAGGGTCCTCTTATGCCTCTCGCTCCAATGATCCGAGCCACCAGCACCACTCTGGTAGGGCAGCGTGTTTGCCCCAAGAGAGCAGGATAATCTGGAGGAAATGCTCTGCCACAAGCCTGTCACTGTGGGTGACAGCAGCGACTCTGACATCCTCACAGAGGAAACCAGACGAGAGGTTCAAATCCTTGCTGTTCCCTCCCTTGCCTATTCAGGCAGGTGCAATGACACTGTCACTCCTCAGAGAACAGGTCAAAGCCTGTCAGGATTCTATAGTGTCTGTTTAAAAAAAGAAAAAAAAAAAAAAACAGAGAGACGGGCTGATACAACTGCTGACAAATGGATTTTTTGAGGGGTACTCCTGTGTTTTTCTGCTGGCTTGAGTTGAATATTACAGACGTAGGAAAATGAATTTGGTGTGCTCACTGAGGCTGGTTAATGAATGCAAATTCTCTGTCAAAGTTTTCTGCCCCCTGACTCACTAAACCAGTCAAACTGCTGAGAATGTTGCTCACTTTTTTCTTCATGAAGAAATTTGTATTCACTGGTAGCATGTGCCTCTTCAGGCAGACTGTGCCTCGGTCTTCTCCACAGAGCACAGCCTCAGTGTAGGACACAAGGGGAAACGGACACTGGCAGGAAACGATAGCAGCATGGAGGACATTTGTGTCACCCACAGGCGCCTGTGACAGTACTGTCTCAGTCCTCTGGAAGAGCCCAGGTGCATTTGTGGAAGCTCCCAAGCTCCTAAGAATTGCAGGCAGGCCTCTGGATCAAATTAGATGGGAATTGTTTGAAGCGATTTTTTCCCCTTGGCTGTTTACATTTATCCCTGAGATGGATGTGCTACTCCCTTCTTCCCCATTTGTCTGACTCATTGCATTATGAGACATATCAGAGCACATAAAATGATACAAACCGTTCCATCTCTCTTGTTATAAACTCATTACTTTCGGTTAGTTATGTTTCGCAATTACAGTCTCATGTTCTCTCTTTAATGGCAGCGCTAGATAATTATAACTTTAGAAGTTATCTCCCTTGGCCATAGTCGGGGATAACAACTAATTTCTCTAATTATTTTGCGTGGCTGCTCTGTGACTGCCAAGTCTATGGGTCTGACTCCCCATTGCAATGCACTTGATTGCAGAAGAACGGGATTTGTTTAGTGCAAGTGTTTATGTGTGTGTGCATTTGTGTGTGCGTGTGTGTGCATTTGTGTGTGCGTGTGTGTGCGTGTGTGTGTGTGTGTGTGTGTTTTACAGGCAGAAATCACTTCCGTCTTTGTTTCCAGTGCCTCCCTATGGCTCACACTGATGTCATAGGAGAGGCAGAAGCAGCCTTGAGCAGCCCTTTATAAAAAAGGAAGTCTCTAATGTGGACTGCCGACTCCTCTAGTGGTGTTACCGCCAGTGCACCAAAGCCCTGGGGTCCAGCTTTAATCAAAAAAACAATGGTAATCCATGCAGGAAGCTAATATTGAACATAAAAAACGGGTGAGTAAATAATAAAATAGCTTTTAAAAGGACGCAAGGGCTGTTCCTGATTACTTTTGCTTTCCATTACTGCCCCCCCCCCCCCCCCCTCCAAACCCCTTTTCAAGTAGGTTCACTGCTATGGGCATTCGGGCTATGAAACAGTGTGGTGTGAATATGTTATTAATGCCTAGGCTGAGGTTGGTTCTTTTTTCTTTCCCTCCCCCCCTCTCCCTCCACTCCCATCCATCCCAATGGGTTCATGAGAGAGCTGGCTAAGTCAGAGGTCCTGCCATTTGTGCCAAGAACTCTCAGGAGAGACATTAAAGCTCAGACCAACAGGCCTGGCTAAATATAGCTCCATGACAGGGGGACATTGCCAGCCCAGAATAGCGTGGCCTGCTCCAGTGATGGGATAGAGAGAGCGCCAGTCTGGATCCTCTCACTCAGAACAACATGGATTACATGGAGCAAACAGTAGCTTTCTTCCAAATTTCAACACATGTTTGAAAAGGCAACCTCAAACTGTATCAAACATCCCTTTTAAGTAGCAACCACTTTGGACTGGTTATAGGTACTCCTGACACCATCCTAATGCTCTGCTGTGAATGGGAAACATGAAAAGCAGCCATTTTCAGCTGCCAAGAGCTGCTAGATGATTTCAAATGACACCTCCATATGCAGGGACAGAATTACACAGAGTGCAGCTTGGCAGCCTGATACTAAAAACACGAAACCTCTTGGAACGGACTCAGGACATTTCAAATGAGAAGCATGACCCCTCTTCACTTTGACACTTACCATAATGACAAGTGATGGTGCCTTTTGCATGCAACATTTGAATATAGCAAACAGACACTGCAAGTATGTTTTCCAATATTCAACTAAATCATTCAGTTATATCATACTTTTTTCAAACTGAGATGCAAGCTGGAACTGTTTTGCGCTTTGAAATGGCAAATGTTACCATTCAAAATAATTTTATGTTGTGCCTTGTTATCTACAGTACAGACATAAAATGTGTCTAGTGACTATTGAGGTGTATGTAGTCCAACAAAGACATACCTGTTGCTGGGGGTATGGCATCCCACCCATGCCAAGCTGACCACGCCCTTGCATTCCCATTGGATACCGGTGGGAGGCGGGCGATACGTATGGCTGGCTGGGGTAGGGCCCGCCTTGTTGCTGTTGGGAGTAGGGGTTGCTCCCGCCCATCCCATACAGCTGAGAGCGCTTCATCACCATGAAGTCCATGGAGCCCACCTGCAAAAACAAGAACAAAGGAGGACATGAGCCAACCGCAGTACACCATCAGTGAGAATAGGACAGCGCTGAGCCCCTGTTGGAATAG
Source organism: Sardina pilchardus (assembly GCF_963854185.1). Lineage (NCBI taxonomy): Eukaryota > Metazoa > Chordata > Actinopteri > Clupeiformes > Clupeidae > Sardina > Sardina pilchardus. The sequence continues at coordinate 15,555,434 of NC_085013.1, read as the reverse complement.
AGAGGTGGAAGGCGGCTCAGAAAAAAAAAATAGAAGTGCCCGAAAAGAAAGATTTGCCAGGGCCAATTTATTCCTTTCGAGTATTTTGTTCTTTTAAGGTTTTTTTTCCCCTCCTTCCCTTAACCCAGTGAGTCAACAGGAAAATTCCAGCATGTCAGGTTAACATTAATCCGTCACCCAAAACGCGGAATACACGGCGGGGCAGATTATGTCAGGTCTGATGTCTCCGCTCCGCTGTGCTGGATCACGGATGATTTATGGCATTTGTTCCCACTGTCTTTTTCAGCCGAGCACAGCCTTCCATACCTCTCCCTCTCTCTCTTTTCCCCCTTTCACCTCCCTGAACAATACCTCCACTTCTCCACTCAATATGACTCCAGCCCCGCTGAGCGAAGGAGAATAGCAGGTTTTAGAGGCGGCCAGGCCTAATCACGGAACAATGCCGGGGAAATGTCAAGGAACAAACACAACCAATTGTGCTGTGGACGGTAAATGGGCAATAAAGAAAGAACCTTATACACCCTTTAAACAGGTGATACCTGGTGGGTTGCCACCAACACCAAGTTGCCAGCCATGGGAGAAATGGGAAATACAAGAAGCCCATTGTCATTCTCCTCAAATGTGTTTCCACTGATTTGCCTGGTTCAGGTGTGCTTGAGCAATTTAGTGTGTGAGTAAGCGAGCTTGCATGCATGTCTGTGTGTGCGTACGTATATCTGTGTGTGTGTGTGTGTGTGTGTGTGTGTGTATGTGTGTGTGTGTGTGTGCGCGTGTGTGTGGTCAGGCACTCTGCCCTCCCAGTCACTGGTTTCCAGATTAAGCAGGATTTACTGTGGGTTTCTCACCCACTGCCAGAGGGACAGGGCCTCTATGTCTCCACTACCACCTTCACTTGGAAAATGACGGAAACAAATGCGACTCACAGGGTTTGAAAGTAGGCCGCCGTATCACAACAGTTTTCCAGTCGGCCTGCCTTCCCACCTACAAGCTCGCCGCTACAGCCCCCAGTCTCCACACAGCCCAACTCTGTTCCTCTTTGTACAATTTCTCAATCATTTATCATCATCTTGAGTAATTTCTCCATACTGTCTTCATATGGGAACAATGACGGATTCATCCATACAGCCCCTGGCCATCTGCTTGCAAGATTCACTTGTGAAGTCCTGCACACACATTAAGCCTTTCAAAATCACATCAGTGTGTCGCAAGAAAGAACAGAAATATTCTCCAAGGAAACACACAAACATACACTTATGTTTATTTGTCTGTATAAAAGATGAAAATTTTCACAACGCTGCAAAGACATCAAACATTTTTCAGCAACCACATTATGACAGACTAAATCTCCGCCGCCTACTGTTGTCATTTACTGACTGTTTTGGACCAACAGTCAAAATTGGCTCCCTTGAATTCGGCTATTTAAAAATATAAACACACACGCACACACTCATACACACACACACATACACACACACACACACACACACAAAATGGACAAAACATTCTCTGGATGCCCCTCCTTGCCATCAGGCATGCCACTCTAGCCCATTAATTAGAGTGTGATCTGGAGCTGGAGGGCTCCACTCATGAATTAAGGGGAAAAAATCCAGGGCACTGTGCCACCCGCAATATGGGGCAAGGCTCAGGTCGCCTCCTCAGATAGCCTTCGCTCAAGCAGGGGGGTGTGCCAAAAAAATGCAGGACTGCAAGGCAAGCAGATCCTCCTCTCTGTGCCATTGCCAAATTCTTGTACGTGGTGAAGCGGTCATGGGGACCGGCAGTGAAAAGAGCAAACGGTCCGCGAAAGGTGACCCAGATGCTGACACGCACCACAGATGGCCAAGCCTCACCATCCTGCTCACAATGACTACATTTGTGTGCATAGACTAACATCTACAGTGTCAACAAGTGGTTATGTGATATTAATGTGATAGGCATCACTGAGGGTAAGAGAAGAGGCGTGATAGGCGGAAGCAATATCGAGGGGGTGGAGGTCTGGACACCTACACTTAATCTACAACCCCTTCAGCCAGCCATGAGTGAAACTGTAAGCGGTATCATACTCAGCAGCAGGGATGCCGACAGGATTATGTGTGCATGAGTGCCGTAGACTTCAACGCAGGGAACCTTAAGAGGGTTGGGGCTCAGTGGAGAAGGGAAAGAGAGAGATTTTGAGTGATGATATCAAGCTGTTAAGAAAATGTTGAAGGAACCCGGAATGCTATCAGATTCCAGGGCCTTGTCAGAAAATCCTGACTTCCCACAGTGAGACCGTTCTGATTTAAATGCTGCCGTAATCTAAGTTCTAAATAAAAGTACTTTTTTCCCCCTCAAAGGTGTTGGCATTCAATAGCCAATTATTAGTGTACATTTCAATGGGTATTTACAGACACTACAGAATGATAATGGACCTGTACAGCTTGTAGTGGAGGTATCTAGTCTAGAAGCAGCGGGATATATCTTTTGTGATATATTTTCACTTACATTAGGCAGGCGCAGAGAATTCCATGTCTACTAATAAACTTGAAATTGAATTCATGAACCTCGCCTGCATGTTAAACTGCGGTGAGAATATTGCAAAAACAAAGCTATTAAGGAAGGAACAAGGAGGAAATTAGACATGTATAAAACTGCTAAATTTGATAAAATAGTCTTTTGAGTTGTTGTGACTGATTTTATGACTTCAAAATGCTTTAGCTCCTTTCATTTTAATGTGCTAGGGATGTTAATCAGCAGAGAGAAAGACTCTTTCTGCAAAAAAACAAAACAAATAGATTAGGAAGTAATACTCTGCATATTGAGATGAAATAAATATGAAATGCTAATCTGGAAATGGTTATTGCTATAATTTTATAATGGACCTGCAGAAACATGCATATCTTTCCCTAACTTTTTAAACTCTGCATAGCAAGATGTGTATGTCTGCATCAAATTAATTATACATAATAAAGGAGCTCATCAGCGCAATAATGCTAACAAACATAAAAGAGGACACACACACACATGCACTCACCCACACACACACATACACACATACACACATAAACACACACGTAGACACAGACACACACACATTAATACCTGTAGTGCACGGTGCTCCTGAAACATAATCGAATGTGCTAACAACAGGTCAGGGGCTCAATTTCTGAGAGCACACATACAACTAAGATAAAAACATCTGCTAAATGAATTAAGAAAACTAGAACACACATGGGCACACACACACACACACACACACACACACACACACACACACACACACACACACACACACACACACACACACACACACACACACACACACACACACACACACACACACACACACACACACACACACACACACACACACCACACCACACCACACCACACCACACCACACCACACCACACCACGAGATTTGTTTTTGTTCGTATACTAGCAACTTTCCTTGAACAAAAGAGGAAGTCAAGTCTAGGTCTAGGTGATGTGAACATGATGTGTAGAATAATTATAATGTTGCGGTGTATGTAAACATGTGTGTACTCCTGACTGTGTATGTGTGTGTGTGTGTGTGTGTGTGTGTGTGTGTCTGTGTGTGTCTATGTGTGTGTGTGTGTGTGTGTGTGTGTGTGTGTGTGTGTGTGTGTGTGTGTGTGCGTACGTGTGTGTGTGTGTGTGTGTGTGTGTGTGTGTGTGTGTGTGTGTGTGTGTGTGTGTGTGTGTGTGTGTGTGTGTGTGTGTGTGCGTGCGTACGTGTGTCTGTGTGTAGGAGGGGATTATAGGTGTTCAGTTTGTACAAAAAGCTCCTGCTGAGGCTTGCGTCTCATAGTGCCAGAAAATCAATGACAAAAAGCTGAGCAAAGAAGCCATCGACAAAATTCAAAATGTCACCCGTCACCGTTGGTGTCTGATACTCTGAAATGGCTGCAGTGAAATAAAGCATTACTGCAAACACCGCTCCCCAGGTGCATGAGAGCCAGAGACATTTTCAAAAACGGACACCGTAATTAGAGTCGTAAACACCCCCTCATTGACGGCTCAGAGTGGACAGGCCTGAATCACAAATGGGCAAACGGGAAGGAACTGAAGGGAATCCTCATTAACATGTGCAAATTCTACACCGCTGCTGATGAAGATTAGAAAATTAATTTCATGGAAGCAAAGACAATACTGATGTCATCAAAAACGGAACAGGAGCGTTACCGCATAGCAACCAGACGTGAACCAGATAAGTCCAACTGACAGTGAAAACAGTCATATTACAAGCTAGAAATCACACAAAAAGACCATAGATAATTCTTGCTATACAAGAATGTCCTCCTCGCCAGCAATAAAGCCGGTTAAAGGCTTTAAAATTAATTGCTGGTTGCAGTAGCATTAGTGTCTTCCTGAGCTCTTACCGTACCATTGGAAAATTCTGTGTGAAACTTCTGTCACCAAAATTCCAGGGAGAGGTCTGAAAATCATTTCAGGGTCCTGTAAATTGGCTTTTAGCAGTTGCCTTTAAGTGGCAGCTTACCATGACGGCCAGTTATGAACAGGACACGTGAAATTACAACAGTGTGAGACGAAGTAAGAGAAAGATAGAGTGCAAGACAGAATGAGAAAGAGATAGAAAGAGAGAGAGGGAAAGAGAGAGAGGGAGAGAGAGAGAAGGAGAGAGAGAGGGAGAGAGAGCATGCTTGGCCGTTGTCATGTGGCAGCCCGTTGCGCCATTGTGCCTGGCAGCATGTGCATAATTGCTCTGCCTTTGTGTACAGTTAGCAGGCCAGCCAACGATAAGGGTGCCCTCGATGGCTGACACCAGTGTTTACAACATATCCCCCGTGTGTTTGTGAAAGTGGGCAAGCATTGTAATCCTCACGCCAAGCACACAGTTGTCATTAGAGAGAGGAAACAGGGGCTAGGGACTGGGGGTGGGAAGATGTCTGAAGACAACTTCTAGCTGAAACGTCTGTGGAGGATCTCTCCTACCCCCTCTTCTCCACCCCAAACCCTCACAGAGACTATTAACAAAACAACTTAAATCATACCACGTGTGAATCTGTCAGACAGAAAAAAAAATAACCAAACAAAGCACAATAAAAGCCAAACAAACAAACCAGCTGCATTTCAGCCGCCGACTCAAGAGCACCACAAAGCAAAAGAAACATCCAGAAACAAAAGACACGGAGAGAAAAAGGACGACTCTCCCTGCCTTGAGAGAAAAAAACACGATGCCAACAAACCAGTTTTTCCCCTCCGACGTGCTAATGCGCACCAACAGCTTCGCCCGCCAGCTCACCCTCAGCGTTAATTAGATGCCAGCCCCGTGTCCGCCCCCACACGGCCAGATGCACAGACTGCAAATCACGATCGGTTCGGCTGACCTACGTCTGCCATTCGGAATCGTAGGCGAGGGAGAGGGAGAAGAAGAGAGAGAAAGAGAGAGGGGGAGAGAGAGAGAGAGAGAGAGAGAGAAAGAGAGAGAGACGGGGCCCCGGTAAGGAGCCGCCCCGTTTCCCGAGAGCACAATGTGAGAGTGACAGGCCTCCGCCAGAGAGGAGCATGGGAAAAAGCCAGGCCCAACTGTGGAGCCGTTTCAGCGGAGGGCAGCCGTGGCACGAGAGGAATGCATTCTAGTTTCACTTCAACAACATGAGGCCGAGGCCTGGGAGTTGCACCACGGCAACTGTGCCTCCTTCAGCAAGCCCAAGGAGGGGGACAATGAAAGCAGTTTATCTGGAAGGAACATTTTCTTTTCAGGCTCTTATAGATGTTCTGCTTTGTCTGACCAATTTCACCTTCTCTACTGCTATGGTGGAAATGTGGCTATTAAATATGTATCCGTTTTTTAACATATTCAGGGGGAATCACCCAGGCTAATAGAAATGGCCCTCGTGTTGCGCTTTACAGCTCCCATAACTGTAAACGAGACTGCGTTACCAAGTGTGTTTATGAATTAACAATGGCTGCTCGTTTGCGTGAATTTAGAGAGAACAAAACGCATAAACATATTCATGGGGAGGAGAGGGGCATTACAACTGAGAGCTCCACTGGACACACTTCCTGACAACATCTATCAGCCTGTTTTTTTAATAACGCTTTTTAAAATACAAAACAAGCCATTCTATGGCTCAGCCCGCAAACATTCAATTCCCTGCGCGACCATGAGGTGAGATTGAAGTTCTCCGACCACAAAGTAAAGCTCTCTGAACCACTGTGAAGGTTCAGTCAAAATGCACAGTCAATAGGACACTGGAAACATAACCCTGGCCAGGGTTTTGGAGGTCAGTCTGGCCAAGGGCCTATCCATTTTATTACAGAACAGCGACCCATCACTGGAGGAACAACAAACAGATCTTTCTGACCTTCTATCCTTCAGTACTTATTAGATACTCATTAAAAGTCAACTGAAACAATTTTAACCAAATTGATTTCATTATTGGACTGTGCGATGACTCCCCCGATTGCTCAGCAGGAAATTTAAAAAGTTAATTAGAAAGAATTGATTTTCATTAAATTCACCCCCCTCCATCCACACTCACATACACACACATACACATGCCAAAACTAACTCCACTACCACACCCATCATACACTGGTGTTTCCTATGATGCTTGATTGCCTGGATCTACCACAGGAGAAAATGAAGTAGGCAATACAAGCAGAGTGCAGCCTCTCAAGGCTTCAGTCACACCTCAGCGAACCATGCTCTGGGTTGATGAGTTGCTGGTAACTGACTTCGAGCTGGAACAATGAGAGTGGCCAAAGGGCTGGGGCTCTTGAGGGTTGATTGTCCTCTTAATGCCTTTGCCCCACAAAGAATAGGCCCGTCGACCTGGGGGTGCCCTGGATATGGGCTGCTTTTGACCCCCTGACCTCTCAAGGCCACCCCGCAGTGGAGCGCAGCGGCTGGGCCTTTTTCAATCTCTTAAGATCTCCGAATCAATCATGGTGCCAGGTGTGAACATGTGGGACCAGCACTCTGCAATCAATGAGTCCTGGCCCCAAGGGTAATGCATGTCCAGAAAAAGACCCCTCTCTCCCTCACTCCAACCACTATTACCACTCACATGCACTTGCACTGTGGAGAAACAGTGGTCTGGAGAGGGGATTGTGTGAGAAAAAAAAAAGTAATTTTATGATGCGTCCCTTTACATCTATTTTCATGGCAGTGTGCTCGAACTAACAACATGCACACTATTTGGAAAAATTACCTTCCAAACTCAGAGGTAAAATGCAGCTTTCATTATGGATCCTGTGAAGGCCACAATTTTGTGGGAAATGAATTCAAAGCCAAAATACTGTTACCAGAGCCTCTTGCCACATACTTGTTGTCTGAAACAACAAAGAATTATCTACAAACACCAACTATAAAACAAAAACATGGCCTAACTTTTAGATTTTTAATTCAACTCTGACACTTCCAGAAACGAATTGTATTTCTGATGCAGGGAGGTGCTCCATATATTCCAAGACAATAGTCCAGTGCAGTCACTGAACATCTGACTACCCCAAAATACAGACCATCTGTCTTTCTTGACAAAACTTCACAACATTCCCCAGTGGAGAGAAAGACCTCAGTTTGACCTTAAACTCAATACTACCATTTTTTTTAAGATGACTTCTCCACGAGCCATACAGGAGGCACACTTTTATGGAGGGAGCGCTTTTGGGGCTGAGCTTTGATCCAAAGGGCGTTTCTCCCCCTCTTCTTTCTCTCCAGCACCTCCTCTCCTTTTCAAGAGAGCTTCTCAGCGGAGCCATCTGGAGTGCAGAGCGTCTAAGTGAAAGCACATTGTGATGCCCCACGGGCTCTCCACACGCGTCCCTCAGTCACAGCCATCAAGGAACACAGGCAACACACTACAGGCGCTGGGGGCAAGCAATACTTGTGTCCTACTGAAGAACTGTTTGTGGACAATGGAGGAATAAATAACAGTAAAGAGGGACAGAGAATGAGCAAATAACCGTGCTTTGTCAAGGTGAGACAGGAACTTTGAAATCTGAAAGGATGGCACGTGGTATCTCACTTCAGTGGCTCCTCTAGAAATGGGATGATGGAGGCTATGCTGCCTGTGCTGTTCAGATATTATTAACAATGCCCACTGAATTTATGCATTTCATTGTGCTTATTTTATTACTTCACATAACTCCTGTTTGTTTACAAGAGAAAGAAGGGGGCTCGAGTTGAAAGAATGATCCTCTCTTAAAGCATGGATCTTATCACAATTCACAACACATCAGTCAAAAAAATCAAAGGAACAGAAAAAAATGAATAATATATGCCTATTTTTTTCATTCTTTTCTCCGATGTACATCTCCTTCCCGTCGCAAATAATCACGTTTTTTACTACTGAGAGAGAGAGAGTGAGCTGGTGTGCAGAAAAAAAAGCAGGACGTGTCCTCTTTCCCAGGCCTAATTTAGGATTCAATTACAATACTCTTTAAAACCGCCGACTTCTCAATTAATTATTTTAAGATTAGCCTGACAGTAATGGGCCTCCCACTAACGCAGCACAGGCACAGCTCTGCCGGGGCCTCAGACCTTGTTGTGTGCTCTCGAGGAACGCACAAATAAATCAGTTCTCCTCTTTTACTTCTTCCGTTCGCATCTCGCATGCAATTCTTTCTCTCTCTCTCTCTGTCTTTCTCTCTCAAACACACACATACACACACACACACACACACTTGCTTTTTTACACAGCGCTGTGTTACATTCTGCTTTCCGGCTGTTGCGTCCGGTCTCCTTGGCTGCTGGATTGATATTCACAACTACAGCGGGCCGGTTTTTTATGAGCCACCAGGGCCTGTCCATCCCCCCGGCTGGGGAGAAACGCTGACGGATGGCCCTGCTGCTGCCGCCGCCGCTGCCACCGCTGCTGCTGGGCGTAAGCGAAAAAACGTCCTCGACCGTTTTGATTGGAGGCAAGCGAAGCATTTCTTTTCCCCATGTCTGCCGTCTATCTCTCTCCCTCTCCCTCTCCCTACGCCGCCTGTATGCATGAAGGAAATGAATGGCTCTCCCCTCCGGCATGAGCCAGCCCCTATTCTGTTTATTTAAATATTTGATATGTAAGCAGTCATAAAATAAGCATCATAACATGCAGAGAATGACACGCGGGGAAGGCCATTATGCATAATGGCTTCTGATGTACACAGGACCCATAGTTTAGCCCGATGGGGCACATGCCATGCTGAGAAAGACCCAGAGCAATAAATGGAGGCTGTATATTGCGCATACAGATATAAGATGTGTCGGCAGGCCACCTTGCACCACCACATACACAATCATACACAGTCTACAATATTTCTAGGTAAAGTACTACAATACATAGCTGCTTGGTATTGTATAGTCCTCCATGAATGTAACTCATTCCACATAACTACACAGTAGGATATGGCTTTTGTTAGGAGGTAAGTCAGTGGAAGCTTTTTTCTATCAAAGCAGAGTGGCTTAATCCAGTGTTTAACAAACCTGTACATTATCTGTGTCTTACCATAAGAATGTTATACAATGTTATAACATAGAAAAAATATCTAGGCTTCCAAATGTAATTTTGTCAACCACTATTTCTAGTTCAACAAAATGTTTAAACAAAATTCTACAAGCGGACACAAATGGCCATTCAGGGCAAATAGGAACCTCTTAGTCACAAAGTGCTTAAATCAACATTACTATGGAATGACAATTACCACCCATTGGTTAAAATAACACCGCCAACCTGACCTTTGGCGCATATTTCTTCTTTTATCCCTAACAAGACAGCCTCAACAGAATAGGCGTGTGAGGGGAAAGGTCAATGAGAGCCCACTATGACCCCCCCACTAACACCTTGTCCCCAAAAGTCATCTCCTAAAATAACAGCCGTGCCTCTCTGCCCTCCAACCACCCCCACCCCCAGACCCAGACCCTGGTCTGCTCCTCCCTAAGAACCAGGGGCAATCCAAGTCCTCTTGGTCCTCACACTCTTAATTAACACTAATTGGACTAAATCTCACTTTTTTTGCAGGAGCAGCATAATGAAACAATTCATCTTTAATGCTTAATGACTTGAGTGACAGAGCAGTGCTGATTTGCAATGGGGAAGGTCAACCAGAAGGACTCTCACAATGAGGACAGCAAAGCGGCAGTATTTAGCTTGGGACGAGAAGAGAAGAAAGAGAGAGAGAGAGAAAGAGAGAGAGAAAGAGAGAACTTTGTACATTGGGGAGCATTATTTTTTTCTTCTTCAGCCAGCCAACGCTGCAGGATGTACGATGGACTGTCACCGGGCGATTCACCTCACTCAGCATTTTCCAGAGCTACGCTCTCTGCTGCCACTGACCCTGACACACAGCGCACAATCACAGTGTCAGACCAAATGAAAAAAATATACGCTCTGTCCACTCCCGAGCTCCGAGGAGCCGGCAGTGACGCCATTCTTTAAGAGTCGCCTTTTAAAAGTGGGCAAAGTCGATCATTCGTCCTCGCAGACAGCAGAGGACCGTGATGCATCGTGCTTGGCAGTGACCCTCAACCCCCTCTCACAGTCAACCTCATTTAGCTAAAAGCGCAGGAGTCTATTGGGTGTCTCATCCCACTGATGCATCCATTTCGGCTCCAGAAATGGAGCCGCATGTAAAACACTTTGGAAAACCCAGTGCCTGTCTTAACTTTTCCGATGAGCGACAGCAGCACACTCTGTTACCTCAGCTATTGATTATGGTAATGTGATCTACAAAACGGTAAACACAGTAGCTGGTGACATACAGCTGGCATTATAGTACCCTTTCTGTGTTTATTTTACAGTGTTCATCAAAAGGACCTACCCCTTCCCAGCATTCATATTTTTAAAGGCGAACACTAGTTGTTTTTTTCCCCAATATGACATTATCAGCGGCATTTAATGCATATAAAATCATCCATTCTTGAAGCTATTTATTCATATACAATATAAACTATTTGATTCTTTCATTTCAGCTCCTGAGTGCACAATACAAAAATCTACCTTGAAAAGAAACTGCCTGGACACACCTATTTGCATTTTTGTATAAAGTGCATCAAAAATGTACGCTCTGTCTAAAATTTCCCTCAGGGTAAATAAAGTATCTATCTATCTATCCATCTATCTATCTACCTGTATCTATCTACCATCAATACCCTCCAGCTCAAGAAGTTTATTATTATTATTGCCAGGCCAAAAGAACAACATGCTATTTTCTCAGTCTCCATCCATGTCCAGCAATTTTATGGATACTCCCACTGTGATCTTAATGAGTAAATTGCAGTTTACAATCAAAAAATAATACTACTGTAGCTCCAAGGGTGGCCGGCAAAACAGCCGGTTTCACAGGTGAGTCCAGCCCACACCATTCACCAGCGGCCACTTCAAATAATATTGACCTATTATTAGAAAAGAACATAATCACTTGCAGAAAACAACATGGCATTGGCCTGACTCGCCTCTTAATGATGCATACTTTTATGGTATCAACTTTTCTAATATTGGAAATTCGCCAAGTAAATATGACCTCCTGTGTAAGCAAATGTTTTAGATTTACAACATGTGAGTAGTTTGCAGCTCTACATAGCAAACAATACAAAACTGCAGAAAAGTGCAAAAATCAACCCAGTGCACATTATTGTACATAGTCAGCATTCAGAGGAATTCACAATTCAGTGAACATACTCTCCATGACAATGTAGCCAAGATAGTCTAGCAAGCAATTCAGTGCACACACATGCACACACGCACACACTCACACAGTCCTGATCTAATGACAAACACTGTGGGTTTTTCATATAAATGGCTCTCCTTGTTTGTCCGCTAACGTGGGGAGTCCCACTGGGGCGAATTCCCTTTTTTCCTGGCTCTGCCTCTCCCCTTCCAGCTTGGAGGGCGTGCAGGCTTTGGGAACGCCCATGGGAACTGGGGGTGGGGGTGGGGGGTGGACAGAGAGGAGAAATCCTTTTTTTCCTTCTGGGAGGTACTGCTCCCGCTCGCTGGCTCAGGCCATGCACGTGGCTAATTTACATGTGTGAAGGTCACTGAGCCTCTCTGTGAGGTGAGGCCACAACCCTGGCGCACTGCCCAACACGCCGGACTGACTGGTGAAGAAAAGAAATACGATAGCCTGAGGCAATACCAGAGAGGAGGGAGCATGTGTGTGTGAGTGTGAGTGTGAGTGTGTGTGTGTGTGTGTGTGTGTGTGTGTGTGTGTGTGTGTGTGTGTGTGTGTGTGTGTGTGTGTGTGTGAGTGAGTGAGTGAGAGAAGGGTGGTGGTTTACAACCAAATTGTGGTTTAGCAGAAATCACTAAGCAGGTCATAAACACAACTTAAAGCATAACACGTTTCCAAATCACAGATCTTTAAGGGATACTGAAAGCTCTGGCATTTGAGAGGTGCAGAAAACCCATTTTCGTCCCAGCCTTGGTCTGCAACACTTGACAGCCTTCCAAACAAAACCTGGGACCTTTTCATTTCCACAGCTCCTCACTGCCTGCTCCCCAGAAACAGCTCTCGCTGAGCCCCACTTCACACCCCTGTGGAGACCGACCAGAGAGAGAGAGAGACAGAGGCTCTACCGGCAGCCGACACAAGAGCTTTCCATGTTCAACCCACCCAGCAGCTCACTGGCTCACTGTCAACATCAGGGCCTCTGCTATTCACCCCCCAGAACAACCCAACCTGGCATGCTCAGCTTGAGCCTTTCCTCAGCACATACAGAACAAACCTTGTTGCTTCCAGACACTTCTGTCTGTCTCAGGCAACATGCTACCCAAACACTCACAAACTACAATATAGAGTCATGCCAGCTTACATTATTCCAAAGAACTAAATAAACAGATACCAAAATGTCTGAACAGGAACGCTTCTGCAACACTGAGTTTGAAAAACACCCACACTTGCAGTTCACAGACAAACGTATCAGTATGGTTCTGCTGACGACCTGAGGTGAACAACATGCCTCTATGGCGGTCATGCCTGGCAGCTCCTTCGGAGGTTGTGCTTAATGTCTTGCTATTGAAATGTCTTTAAATCATTATGATACACCCTTAATGATCCTTGAGCACTTTGAGATCATTGATGATAAATTACTTTTTACTCCCATGCTGTGACATTGAAGGCTGACAACAATTCATTAGCATTAGACAGTTTTTCACATTATTTAATTGTGCAAATGTTGTTACATCCCACATGACAATGAGTCCATATAGAAATAAATGCACAGCTTTTCTTCCAATCAATTTCTTATCATCACAGGATTGAACCAAAAAAGCTTCAATTATTTTATTAGTAGGCTAATTATATGTGAGGCAGGAAACCTCACTGGTCATTTCTGTATCACTCTCTCTCTCTCTCTCTCTCTCTCTCTCTCTCTCTCTCTCTCTCTCTCTCTCTGTCTCTGTTTTTTTTTTTTGTCATGGTGAATCAGAACTAATTGGCATTTTAACAAAGCCACGGGCAGTCCTGGGATAACCCATCTGCCAATTACGCTCCTGCACGTGGCGTTTCATCCTGGAAGATGAAAACACTGCCAGGCCCCTTATCAGGAGCAACAGAGCAAATTAAAATTTCACTCAGTTGTTCCTAATCAGCTCTGAGGCCGACATGTAAACAAACCGACACAAACAAAGCAAATGCGGCGGACAAGAGCACGGGCCAGGAGCAGCTGCTGGCGTGCCTCCTTCCGTCGGCTCTCTCACCCACAGATAAGGCACCACCTCCATGGCTGTCTGGCTGTGGTCAGCGGAACTCGGGCATGACTAAAGACACACAGCTTTACCAGCAGCATCTCATACGTATGCTCCAGACTACTTGGGAGGTTTTCATTAATAACAGGAGTTCTTTGATTCCTGCATCATCTGGCTAAAGTCATTGTCATTTAAATTAAAATACATAATAATGTTATATTTTACATTTATTATTCTAGTATTTTGTTGTTGCCTATTACAAGTAAAAATATAATTAAGCTATTATTACACTTGCTAAAATGTTCTACCACCAAGAAGAATACATTCAATGATTAAAATAAATATATTGTATTGCATTTCATCACTAACTAAAATAATCATATTATTATTATTATTATTATTAATAATAATAATAATAATAATAATAGGAATGTGACATTTGAAAAGTATGTAACAACACAAATATGCATATAAGACACAAAACATTTCCTATATTCTGATATGAAGCAATGTTGTAACTGCTTTGTGCACAGACAAAAATGTCTAGTGAATGGGGTCATGGGGGAGTGGGGTTATGGGGTCAGCCCTACACAGACATTCACAGAAGCACACTCTTCCATTAGTTGTCCTTGGCTGCATTGGAGCCTTGAGTAACTCTTCTAACGGCTGAATCAATTGAAATCAGAACAATGCTATCCTGACAGTGGACAACTTCAGCTGGAGCCCATCACTTCCCCTTAGCTGTTGCTGCACAGATAAGCCAGTGTTGTGTGTGTGTGTGTGTGTGTGTGTGTGTGTGTGTGTGTGTGTGTGTGTGTGTGTGTGTGTGTGTGTGTGTGTGTGTGTGTGTGTGTGAGAGAGAGAGAGAGAGAGAGAGAGAGAGAGAGAGAGAGAGAGAGAGAGAGAGAGAGAGAGAGAGAGAGAGAGAGAGAGAGAGAGAGAGAGAGAGAGAGAGGCTCTGTTCCCCCATGCCTGATAACTGGTGACTGGCCAGGAAAAAGTGGGGTAACAAGCTTGTAGTGGAGGAGGGTTGTTTTTTTCAGTCTAGACTTAAACCTGATGACAGAATAAAATTTGGAGGGGAGGGGGCTGGCAACAGGTGAAAGACAGTTTTTTTCCAGATGGGCTTGGGCTACTAGTTAATTAATCCTAAACACAGAAAATGACTGTCAAAATATTGAGTTCATGGCTCCACTTTGTGTTGGTATACCACACTGGAATTGAAATACTTCAACTCTGAGCAGTACAATACACGTCTTTTCATTCGACTCAATTATTTTTAGTCCATATAAAATGTAGACTTCATTTTCATTTTCAATTTTATTTACAGAACATCTACAACATCGTAGCCTAATTGTTGCTAGCCTGAGGCCAGTTGTAACATTTGATATCATAGCCTAAATGATGTCTTGCTGTGACATTGTTATGCTATAATAAACCCGAAGAGGTATACCCATAATGTTAAATCTAATAAATATTTAGTTAGAAAAGTATAGCCTACAACACATAAAGAAGGCTATTATTGTTATATGAATCTTGAAGCGAGCTCTGTGGGGAAATCGAGAGAAATAATGCTATGGAAGCCCGATAGAGTTAATATAGGCGATAATATTAAACGAACACAATGTGATACCGGATTATGCCAAAATGATTACTCCGTTTTGTTCCTCAAATATTGTTCATGCCAATATATTCATATTAGAGAACGTGGTACTTTATATTTGGTCTAAGTATGCAGACTAAAATAGGATGTAGAATAACTTCTTAGGCTACTAGGCCTAAGGTGAAAGCCCTTCACAGAAGCTTTCTAATTTATCTGTAGTGTAATGTGCAACTCAAAGATATGTAAAACATTTGGAAACTGCTTGTAATAAAGCCCTCAACATTAAAGCGATTTCATTTTCATGTAATTCTTTACCTGCCTTTTATTCGTCACACCATCATCACCTTCAACCACAGCTCGAGCCTGTATGAATAGCAACTGCGCGCGGTCACCGTGAGCGCGCGTTTTTCTTTATTTACAAAAGGCCCCATGGATACGGAGAGCCAATCAGATGTCAGATTTGATGTCAACTCGGAGCCAGCTGTCCGACGACTATTATAAGCTGTTTTGCCTCCGCAATTCAAACTGAGAAGACATGCAAACACAATGTCACCTTCTATAAAAGCGAAAAAGACGTGGAATTCAGAAGCTGTTGTTTCCAGGCCATGCCATTTCAGCCACAAATCTACAAATGAAACTGGGTTTGCGGCTTAGCTTCTAAAGTTTCATGGCTCTATTTTCTGCTGCCATGTATAATGTATTATTCAAACGGGCAGCTCCAAGTTCAGCAGCGAGGCGCACGTGTTCATAATCACATCGCAGCCTGAGAGGCATTTTACTCAAATAATCTTCATAACAAAAACTGAAAACTGAAAACCAGGCAGCATTAAAGCGGCTCAATCTACTGTATGATATGTTAACACTGCGCATTAACCTTTAGAATAATTTTATGACTTTAGGAACTAGGAAGACATAGGTGACTACTGTAAACATGAGTTAGTATAGCAATTCTAACATTACGAGCGAGGCTACGTGTGCGTAAAGTAGAAACTACAGTGTACGCGCACGAATGCAATAATTTAACATTAATAATTTCTAGATTCTTTAGAATCAAAAGTCAGCACGGTGAACATGAAGTTCACTGTCAGTAAAACACAAGCACTTCAGTACAACGATTAAGAGGTGCTCCTTACCTGAGGTCTGTTGAGACTTTGTCCGTTCCCAGGACTCATTCCTGGATGATTTCGTTGGCCTCCCCATGCATGCGCCGAAGACCCATACTGCGAACTTATTTCTTTGCTCATCCCCATGCCCCCTTGGGGTACAGCAGAACTACTGTAGTCTGGATAGCCACCACCATATCCCCGCATCATGGGACTCGGAGACGTGAGAAGCTGGTTCAATGTCGGCGTAGCCCCCGAGGGATGTTGGCTTTGTCCAGGAAATCTCTGAAAGCTCCCGATATTTCCTCCAGAAGAACTTGCAGATGCCAAACCTTTGGTTTGGCCAGATGAGTTGCTGCTTGGGCCCATCAACATGTTACCCTGACGCGAGCCGCCCATCATACCGTAGCCGGCGCTACCGTACCCCTGTCGGTACCCCGGGTAGTGGTTGTACTGGGTGTTATGATAGCTTTCATGAGAGTTTTCCACATTGTTGTTTGTCGAAGAGTGCATTATTCCTATACCATGGCTTTGTTGGCCGCCATGTTGATCAAAGCAGGGCCCTGCTCTGGAATTACCATAATAATTGTTAAACTCAGAAACACCACTTTTGCCACTGGGGTTCTGCGCGTGGTTGTTGCTGTTCGTTGGTCCAAAGTTGCCATGCTCATACCTACTGCCCATCTGGTCTGGTTTGCAAGGCTGATCCTCCCCACCTTTATTCAGCATTTGCTGATGCTCAACATGTCTCCCCAAAACATTTTCTTTGCCTCCGTGCTGCTGATTGTCGTTATCTCCTGGTGTCATTATTTGGTTCTTGTTGATGTTGTTACTTTGTAACTGACGCTGATGATGTGGAAACTGATTGAACTGTGACTGCTGAGGCGCACGATTGAGAGATGAAGGGAGGTCTCCTGCAATGCCTTTTAGTTTATGATTTGATATCAAACCAGTTTCCATATTCGGAGAGGTTGTAGAGTTGGACGAAGAAGAACCAGAAGTTGATATATTTCCACTTTCCTTCGGCTTGTCAGAATTACTGTTCGCTGGTGTACAAGTTCTGTTGGTCATGTTCAACTCAGTCGGAAGACGATGGTCTACATTATTCAGAGTCGTAGTCCCGTCTCCGGCTCCGTGCATTGCGCCAGATCCTTGTGTCGTCCCTCCTGATTTTCCAGAGTTTAATTCTTGACTCAAACCTCCAGATACATTTTTATTTTTACTATTAGATGCGGCCGGGGCAGATGCCACTTGCGCGGCCATGATCACTCCAACATCCCCCGGCAATAACCTAAAATGCGCACGCAAAACAATTAGGCAGAGAAATACGGGCAAACAGAGAGAAGGAAATGTCTTCAATAGAACAAACGAAGCGCCGAGAGAGCCGTCTATGCTGTGTTATCAGAAGCAAAAAAAAAGATCCACTGACATCAACAGCGGCAGTCGCGTCAGTGCGGCTTCATGTTGAAAGTTTAAGTCCAGGTTTAAATGAAACTTTTTTCATCCTTTTCCTCTCTAACCCGGATATGGGTGAGCATGTCTCACGGAGCCCCTCTGGCCCAGCATGGTATGAGAGAGATTTCCAACTGCTGTTATCCACCTCTCTGTGGCGCGACGGCTAAGGGGAAGACACGGACTGGATCCACAAATGTGCTCAGAGGAAAATTACTGGCTTGTCACTACTGAAGGAGATTATTATTGGCTCACAGAACTTCATGTTATCATTATTAACAAGAGAAACATATACTGATGAGTCTTTTTCCTGGCTCGTCTAACGACGTTCTTGGCCGTTCAGGACCCCGTGCGCATCTACATACCTTTTCCAGGCAAATATCCTTTTTTAAATAGGCATAACCTTTTACTGTCTAGAATTGTGATAAACATTGTCTATTTGTAATCTGAAAGATATTATTTATACAACGGCTCAAATGTGAGATATGTAATATAGTTGCGCAGAGATAATACACATTAAAATATCACTGATTGAAAATTATCTTGACATAGTCTGTGCGCTCCAGATTGCAGGGTAGGCTAGTGATCTGTGTCTGGCTTTGCTTTTCGCCCACCGCTACGGCTCAATCCAGTTTCTACTGCTCCGGGAGACAGCATCATACGCAATCACAAGATCTGCGTGTTAATATAGCCGCTCAAAGTACCCAAGTAGGCTACTAATAGTCGATGAAGAACATATACAAAAACTAACTAAACAACGTGAACATCTGTTGAAAATGGAAAAAGTAGAAGATACGATTAGATCTGACAATAGGTTGTTCATGACCTGATATAGGCTATTTATGTGAAGCAGTGCTGTTTCTTCGTTTTTTTTTATTAGGCTAATATAGCCTAATTTGCAGTTTCCCCGCTCAGTCTGTTCTCCGCCCCCGCCTACACTGTTTTCCATCTCTCATTTAAAGACACATGAGCGAAGAGGGGAAAACCCTTTCCATTGCCTATATGATGGCATTGCTGCCTACAAGGTAGCCTACCATTAATAAAAACGACATCTGAACTGGAAAGTGTGCACATAAAATGTGGCAAACACATTTCCACGTGGGCCTGAGTTGAAGATATATTGTCCACTGTGCCTTTAGTTCTATTTTATCCCTTCACGTCTTGTGTTTTTACACAATAGGCTGTAAGCCTAAATGTTACATTTTAGAATGAAATGTTATTGTTTACAAATCCAGAAGGTAAATGAAGCTTTTCTTTAGAAATATATGCTCTCCGTGCACGCTGGAGAAAGAATAGGCTAATGATAATGATTGACACAACAGGTAAAACGCCTTTAACTTTTAATGGACTGGTTATTCAGTTTAATATCGCTCAATAATCGCCTTATGTTGCAGTCCACTGTATGAAAACAACAGTTCATTATGCGCCAGGCCTTGTTGAATGAATGCAGCAGTGACATCTAAGGACCTGTAAAAGTCTACACTGAACACTGTCACTCATGTTGGCCGTCAGTCACGATTACCAACATTTGAAAGAAAGGACCCCTGGTGGACAGTTTTGGAAACTACAAGCACCAAGACGGCGCATCTGAATTCAGCATTCTGGCTTGAACATTGAGTAGCCTGCTGTCTAATTGTTGTTTTTCTAAAATAATCCAACTTAAAAACTCTACAAGGCACAAAAAAGAAAAAAAAAATGGCTGACTTAACGTCTTGTAGAGTAGACTACTACTTATTCTGACAGAGTTTAAGTGCTAAACAGTCTGAGTTTGTTGTTAGTTGCTGTGGTAGCCTATTCTACTTGTAAAGCTGTTACGGTTACGTTGCACATTAAGCAAGCAAAGTGTTCTTGTATTAATCCACAGATGCACACTGCACTATTTGAAGGAGGAGTGGAGAGGAACAATGGCATGGTGAATTTGCATTTATGTTTAATTTATAACCACTAAGGCCCCTATGATGCAGTGAGATTAGAGCAATTTAGCAGAAATGGTAAATGCAGACGGGGCCATGTTGCAGATCAGAGAGAGCTGCTAGAGGAGACTATCTATTTTGTCAAAGAGAGAGAAAGAGTGAAAGTGGAATATATCTGTTGTAGCGTTTGAGACAGAGAAGCAGAGAAATGAAAATGGTGAGACGAGTGTCATGGCGCATGTGAGTGTGATGCAGAGAGAGAAAGAGAGAGAGGAGGAGGAGGAGGAGGAGGAGGAGGAGAGTGAATATGCAAAAGAATCAGTGTCTTTGTGTGTTCATAAGAAAAGAAAAAAAAACACTATTTTCAATGTGAGGATGGTGGGGTGTGTGCGTGTGTGTGTGTGTGTGTGTGTGTGTGGAGGGTGTAACATTGCCACAGTGCTTGACTGTCAGGAGACTGAGCCTCCTCTTCGGGGGGAATCTGCTGGGATCTCCCCCGGCACAGGCAGCACAAGCATGGCCAAGCACAGAAAGTGGGTCAGCCCAAAAAAGCTTTGAATGTAGCCCTTCTCAACCATGCGGTCTTTCCAAACCATGTGCATGTGAGTGACTGAGTGTGTGTGTGTGTGTGTGTGTGTGTGTGTGTGTGTGTGTGTGTGTGTGTGTGTGTGTGTGTGTGTGACTGACAGTGAGATATTGCTGCGTGTGTTTTGTGCAACCACAGGGAGGTAAAAAGGGTTCCGTTCAGCGACCAGGGGGACTCTTTTTTTTTTAGTCTTATTACACATGAAAGCAGGAGAGCGACTGCTACGAGCCCACCTTGCTGCGTGGAAACACATCCGATTGATCCGAAAGCCTTTTAATTTCAGGCTTGGCTAAATAACAACATTTGCATTGATCAGTCTGCAAGGACCCACACTGAGGTAGCCAAGACCCCATGCATTTGAAGGGGCACTGCCTCCACAACAGGGGAGCTGAGACTCACCCCTCAGGGAGAGAAAGCATGTAATGAAAACATAGAAACAAGAATAGGTATTCTAATTCTGTGAATGGAAAAGATTGAATATGACCACAAAAAAGGCAGAAAATAAATAAATCCAGAGGAGTCACAATAGAGCTCAGTAAATGGGTTTTTGCGTGGAAAATGAATCTGAACAATTACAATCTAAGGGTAAGCGCAGCTGCCAAGCCTGTGTGTGTATTTTAAGGCCCAAATAACTGGCGGTTGAAAAAGCAACAGAGATGAAGACAGGAAGATGCTAAAACAAGAGACAAAATCACATCAGCAAAGACAGATAAATACCAGACAGTGGCAGTGGAAGACACAGCCAGCACACACAAACACTCAGAGGAGAACATTACAGAGACAGAAGCTTTTGGTGGGAAACACTTACCTGATCCCAGCTGGTGATGGCAGTGCTCCATGGAGCCTTCTTGACGCCTGTCACTGGCTCCCTCTTCCCTTCAGAGAGACCCTCCATTTGCCGCGTGTGTGAAGTGTCCCCCGAGATGCACAACTCAAAGACTGCATTTACAAGATCCACAGCGAGCCCACTTTTTAACCGTCTGCGCTGAATTTGACTAAATCCCTTTGATGTGAAAACTTAATGGTAAGAGCTTGCCAGCAGTCATTGCTAAAGCTAGCAGGGGAGCGCTAAGCTCACAGCATTACGCAGTTGAGCACCACATATGCAGGCATCCTTATGGTGGCTGTATTCTTTTAAACTTAAAAGGGACAAAAATACCTATTTTTCTTATACTGTGCTTCCTTATTACAGCTATAATAGGTGGGAGATTACCTATGTGAAATGAGCATTTATTGGTAAAAAAAAAAAAAAAGAAATTCTCACAATTTAAATATGAAGAACCTTTTGAAGCTACAGCTCCATTTTCAGAAAAATCTATATATCATAGAGACAATGTGGAGAGATTAACACTTATTTTCAGATCTCAGCCCTGCCATACTAGCTGCTCTGTGGGGGTATTACTCCCTTCACTTTATTACTGAGGACAACAAGAGGCATTACATGAAGCAATACGAACGCCTAAGCACCATAATATGGCTTGTAGTATTTCACTGCAGGATTTCTTTTACAGGACCTCCAGGGACTGGAGCTGGCTTGGCAGGCATTGCTGTGCAGGGCCTTGATACATCACAGCGGTTGTATCAATCTCTTTGCACAGAGAATGAAACATGTCTGCAGCATAGCAGTGACAAAGAAGTGTTAGAGAGGGTCTAAAATGACTCAAATAAATCACAGAGTGATTAATAAATCACAGAGTGTCCTATTGATTGCAAGTCTTTATTTCTTTCATGTGCTTCAGACCTCTCTGCTTTGGTAACCATGCATATTTGGATGTGAGCAAATTAAACTAATTAGGTTTTTGTTTTTGTTTTCGCTTCTTAGATCAAAGTGATATTTTACCAATTTATGTCAGTTGTGGTGAAAGGAAGAAATGAGTCTGGGCATGTTAGCTGATAAGTCTGTCAGGTTGTGCTTCCTTGAGGGACAAAATCAAAACAAAAGGAAAATGAATGATGAAAAATGTTGATCCGCAAAGAAAAAAAAAAGACAAAAAAGGGAAAACCTAACACAAAAAAAAAACTAAAAATGGGTCCTTTAATTAAATCTGATTAATTATACAACCTGACTAGATAAGGTTTGTATTTCTGTGGTTGTTTTGGCATCCAACTGAGAATAAATTATGACAAAGACAAAAGCAGGAGTTGGTATGTCCCAGAGTGGTTTGCAGTCCCCTAAGCTTTGAAACACTGTAATTGGTTTAGAGAAAATGGTCAAGATTTAAAAACATACTTTCAGCTCTGGACAAATTAACCCAAATGTAATGTCCATTTCAGCAGTGTGAATGAGTATGAAAACAGCTTGGTTGTGTCCGTTACTCTGCAGTATCACTGCACCACACACACACCTCATTCATGTTTGGTTGTGGTGACGGCAAAGAATGTGGTCTAGACTTTACAAGGTGTGTGGCGTGTTAACGATGCGAAAATGAAAGACTGTTCTTCATATTGTGTCTCGTGCCTTTCCTGCTCTGCTTGTCTGGCAGTCATGGCATTGTGCTCCGTAATGGCATCAGATGTGGAAATATCTCTCAATAAAAGTCAAGTGCGCTCAACTTTATTCACTAAAGTGCTTTAATTCTGAGGCCTTTTGTGAACGTAATGGAGCGAACAAGACACAGATCCTGCAATTATGTCATGAGGCTGATCGGCTGATAATACTAACAGCCAAGTGGATAATTTGATGCTGTTGTGTTCAAAGAAGGAGGGGATACTTGTGTCATCTCTTACTGCCCATTGTCCAATCATTCTACCAGTGCCTCCACTTCAGTAGAATAGCCAGTGTGCTGTCTTAGACATCAGTGATTGCAGACAAATCAATTTCTTGTCCCATCCCCCACCCCTCCCCCAAAGCAGAGACACCACGTAGATTACATGCATTTGAATGCAACTCATATTCATCTCAGGTGTCTGGGGTATTTATGATATTACGGTTGACATATGAGGTGAGACAGAGTGGGGGGAGAGCATCATTTAAGGGAAATGTAACATAGGGCCTATCGCGTGGTCATGTCATGAATGTCAAAGCCCTTATTAGTGTTCCATTGTAATCTCATCTTCTCAATGCCAGTCAGGAAGATTGCAAGGGAGATGTGGCAGCTAATTTGGCTTCTATTCTTGTACAAAATATAAATCACGCTATAGGCTAATGTGATTAGCCGCTGTGAGCCAAAATGGCCTTGTATGGCTAAGAGTGTCTGCTTCTGATCAGTCACTGTTGTCATCATCCCATCACAGGTCATAATGGGAAGGCACATCTAATACATATTCACAAGTATATGAAAAGCCACGTTATCTTTCTTACTCTTGGCACATTCAAAATGTCTTGAAAATATTGTTCATATTCCAAAATTCTGTCCATTTGTTGCGGCATATCTCAGTATTTCATGCTGACATTAATGTTCTGCTCTATATTTATTTTTGTGTGGGTCCAAATTGTTGGCAGGACGTCCAAACCATATGGATCAGTTTGAGTTCACAGTCCACCCACCCCTGCCCACTTCTGCCAAACAGCTGCTGCCCCACGAGCTCATTCTTTCCGGCCAGGATAACTCGGCCTCCCAAGCCACTCTTCCCACGGAAGCAGCAGCGGAGCTGAGCAGAGCCGTTGGTTCTGAGAGCAGGAGGGGGGAGTCTTGCTGACCGGCTCGTCCTCTCACGGTTAGGGCTGCTCCCACGACGACAGAACATTCCCAGCCCCAGCCCCAGCCCCAGCCCCAGCCCCAGCTCCAGGCCCACATGCGAGCTTCACTCCTCCTTCACTCCTCTGTCGGAAAGGCCCTCATGGCCAAGCGTCCGCTCCCACGCCTCGCCGCTCCGTATCCTGCCCAACCAAAATAACTCCCATGCAAACACATCAACATGACTCACAGGAAGAGGAACGCACACCACAGAGTAGCTGTTATAAAGTCCAGTGAGTGTTATAGATGGTACAGTGCACTAGATATTACTACATTGTTTAAGTGCTAATACACAATGTTTTTTTTGAATGATGACTCCATTTAGGCTTAGTTCCACTGTGAAAAAACGATGTCCAATTTCTCATACGTTTCCCCTCTCTGCTAATCTATTAGTCGCTGAAATATGCTGGGGTGGAGGATAATCAGCACAGTTCACTTTCCTTAATGAACAGGCAATCTTATAATTCAAACAATTAGATGAAGGTAATAGATCTATGTGAAGACTTTTTCTCCTTTCTGCTCAGTGTTTCTCAGCGATGGAAATGAAAAGCTCATTTTCCCCCACTCGTGTCACTACACTTTTCTGTCAACATTCCCAATCAAAGACCTCTCCCTTGAGTGATCTGTCCAAACAATTTCAAAACATCCCCGGCACATTATTTTGCCACTTAAAATGTCACACAGACAATCAGAAAAGAGAGGGTTTGAATATATTGAAAATGTGTGGTGTGTGCCTCCTGTGACAACAGTGAAAGGAGACATCCTCCGAAGAGACAATGACAGCATTCAAATTTTAAATATGTTTTGACATGGAATCAACAGTCACTCAATATTTCAGGAATGAGATTTCCTCAGTGAAACAGTCCCTTGTTGAGCCACGGCATGAATCAGAGGCTGCAGTCGCTCTAATCACTTTGACATTTCCCTCAGCTTTCCCATGAAATGCTCACTGCAGTCCTCCACTGCTTGCTTTGTTCTACCATACTGGCGCCCCATTCAAAAACCTGCTATGCAGATGAAATCAGACCTAGCATAGATTTATCACTGTAACACAATCATGTCCAATTTATGCTCATATGATATGATGTTATGTTATGTTACACTGACACAGTTATGTTCACCTGATTTATGGCATTATGTTAAGTTACACTGACATCTGATTTATGTTCATATGGCATTATGCTATGCTATGTTCATATGTTCATTTCAGTTCAGGGACTGCAGGTAAGCTACTGGAGGAATGAACAATGACAAAACAACAGTCGACCCGTCAACCTCATGTTCTTAATTGGGCCATCTATCGACAATCTAAAACCAAGAAGAAATCGGGTTTAATTGGCTGACTGACTTTTTATGACAAAGACCTTCTACAATTAAGTTTGAATAGCATGAAAAATAATAGGAGGATTTCTTTTTTTCTTTTTGGCAGACTATAATCCAAAGGATGAAATTCATAATCTTCTAAAAATTGGACCAGACTTTTTAAATGTAAGACCTCAATTATATAGTGCTACAAATTAGCATATTAAATGCATCAAATAATTGAATGAAGAATAAGGGAGTAACACGGAGAATAAAGGACAAGCAAGTAATAAGATTATCCCTGAGGAACAAGAGAGGACATCATTATATTAAAAAAGAGAGAGAACAAGATTATAGGTCAATCTGAAGATTCCACAGTCCATGAAAAAAATGAGACAAGATGAGTTGAGTGTTAGGTCCTATAAAGAGCTTTAAATAGATATAATCACATCCTCTCATGATACTGTAGTGTCAGGTAGAGCAAGATATCGGGAGGGCCCCTTGAACATTCTCCAGGATCAATAGCTTTCGTGTAAGTACGCCAAAGCAGTGGTCTTAGTTAAGTTACGATTTTCCATCCGTTTGGCACGCAACATACTGGGCAACCTTTTAAGTCTATAAATATGTGCTGATATTCATGTTCAATTTCATGAAAAGTCTTTATCTAAAACAAGATTGTGGTCTAAAATGTTGACACCAGGGCCGCTTTCATTTTCTGTATTTGCCGTGAATGCAAACACTCGAGTGGATGGGCTAAGCTTTTCCATTCCTGACCTTAGTGCGTTCATGACAAAGTCAAATATTTCCCATTAGGGGCACCCCACATA
Source organism: Sardina pilchardus (assembly GCF_963854185.1). Lineage (NCBI taxonomy): Eukaryota > Metazoa > Chordata > Actinopteri > Clupeiformes > Clupeidae > Sardina > Sardina pilchardus. The sequence continues at coordinate 15,529,328 of NC_085013.1, read as the reverse complement.
CGTGCATATCTGACGCACCTTAGTCATACACCCAAAGGTCATGGGCTGCATAATGAACTGTAAAATGTCAATTCTATTACTTCCCATTTAAATATTGTATTTTCTGCCGGGAGGAGCGCGGGTGATATTTACTTCCTTCCCTTACAGACCTTAAGCAAAGATTGCTCTTAATTTAACGATAGGTGTGAAGCCAGGCAGAGCGCTGAGAATCACACTCCTCTGCACACTGCTGCTGTAGACGGCACGGCAGCCAACAACGCTGGACTCCAGTGGTGGCTTTTTGCCATCTAAGACTGGAGGGCAGTTGGTGAGGAGGGAATGTGAATGTGTGTGTGTGTGTGTGTGTGTGGAGGGGATCAAGGAAGAAGAAAAAGCTCTATGCTTTTAGCTCTGTCCTCTAAAATTATTATTTTAAGGTTCAAAACCAATGCTACAGTGATAACAAGAAATATTGTTGCAAGAAAAAGAGTAAAATGGCCCGTTGCCAGTGGGAAACAAAAAATCCTATTTGCTCATGCAAAAGGGCCATATCTGCTCTTCATCACAAGGAATGTCTGGCAAAGGAGGCAAAAAGTACACCGACATACAGGCACAGGCACACACGAACAGGCACACACACACACACACACACACACACGGAGCCATGGCAATATGACAAAAGGGCATCCAAAGGAGAATGTTAATGATGATCCCCACTAAAACAATTTTCATTAATTTTCAGCCGCGTCGCCAGGGAGTAATATCTACATGCCCGAGGCAGGTTTAAATTGCACAGACTGCCTGCAAAGAGCACGCCGCCTCCCCAGTGTCCACCCGACCGCCAGAGCGTCAAGAAACACCCAGGAGAGGAGAGCCAGCCAAGCCTATTACCACAGAGCAATGACAAGTTGGTGTCAAGGCAAAGCATGGAACTCCATTGTCGGGGGGACAGCACCATTGTTTGTGAAAGAGAAATGGAGGCCAGTTTGGTTTGTGTTGAACGTGAATCAAAATTCCAACCTTCACAACTGTCAACATGTACTGGCCACACTATTTTTTTTTTATGTCAAACTATGAAATTGCACCACCAACCTGCATTGCACAGATACGGGCACATAGCACTTCATGGACAATGTCAAAAGAACGACCAAAGGAATATCACCTTTTGATATTCCGATGCTCTGCCAATGGCGCTCTCACACAGCCGTTCAGTCACCTACTTATTCAGCGTGAACACGGGTCCCTGGGCCCTCTCCTTCGCTGAGAAGATCGGGAGCAGGGCCAACACGTGTCACGTATGAGCTCGGGGATCCTCTGAAGCTGTCCGCTCGTGACAACTCATCCCGTGCCCGCCCTGGCACCCCATCTGAGCGTCCAGGCCGCGCAGAGTGCCCGCGTGCTCTGGGCTCTTCTCCAGGGCATTGGTGCATCTGGCATTCTGTGAAAACTTGCTGGGGCTCAGGGAGAGGGGGCATAGCTGTACTCTTTGTGTCCTCTGCATAGATGGAAACGCCAGGGCTGAAAGAGTTTGGGAGAGGGGGAGGGAGAGAGGGAGAGAGAGAGAGAGAAAGAAGAAAGAGTGAGATAAGAACTGCTAGGCTAGGAATCATACCCATCATCACAAATATGACCAAAATCATGAAGAAGGCCTTTGCCAGTTTTAATTGATCATTTTGAGTTTGAACCCCTCTGTTTACCCAAGTTCTTCACACTGTTGAAACATGCAGTGTTGCTGGTCCTGGCGATCTCTAATGTGGCCAAAGTATTCCACATTAGGCTACTCTCAGAGCTCATCTGTTCCCTCCGGGCCATGCAGAGGGCCGTGGTGGTGGGCACCTGGGGGTGGGGGGCCGCTGAAGTTACTGGGTGGTGATTAATAAGGAGAGGTCACAGCTGGGTCCAGGCAGCGCGTGGAGAGGACGCCCGTCTTTTACGGCCGCTCAGGGAGCAGGCTGCCCGTGGCGGCGGAGCGGGGGAGTAATGAAGCCTGGCGCTGTGGAGGAGGGCCCAAGGACGGGGCGCCGTGGCAACCGCACCAGTCCTCATCCCGTGCAGCACCCCACACTCCACAGCATCATCTGGCTGCTATGGCACCCTGTTTGTACTCAAATGCGCGCGCACACACACACACACACACACACACACACACACACACACACACACACACACACACACACACACACACACACACACACACACACACACACACACACACACACACACACACACACACACACACACACACACACACCCCAATTACAAATGTGAAGCCCCTGTTGGGTACCTAACCCCCCAGCTCATTCTGCCCCCCAAACACCCAATCGTCATCACCCCCAGTGTGAGTCCTTCTTCATAAAACCAGAAATCCAGAAATTGTACCTCTGTTTCCTGACTTCTGTAACAATGTCAGTAAATGATACTTCTTAAAAGGTGAAGACCAGTTTCTTTGTCTTTTGCATGCCTCTCCCTACTACACACACACACACACACACACACACACACACACACACACAGACGGGGCTTAAACGGTAAAACCACTCTCAGTGGGTCCTTTTTGCCAGTGAATGAGAGGGGAAGAGCGGCGGATTAGCAGGGCTGGGTGGCTGTGCTGGGCGCGTGGGCCCGAGAGTGGCGCTGCGTGAGAGGATTACCCTGCAATGAATTTTGAGCACTGCCCCGCAGCGCAACCCCTCTCAGGATATGATTTGACTCCATGTGTCGACATAGTGAACGCATCCATAAAGACTTGTGTATGCATGCATGTGTGTGTGTGAGCGGGTGAATGTGTGAGTGAGCGCAGCGCACGTGTGTGTGTGTGTGTGTGTGTGCGTGTTTGTGGGCTTGCGAGTGAGCTCGGGTGAGGGTCTGAGTGAAATGCATTCAAGCAATTTCACAAATGACAGGAGGGGCCGTGACCTCCCAAATGGTTTGCGGAGCGAGGGAACGCAGGAGAGGAGATAAAGGGAAGCGGCGGGGATGGATGAGCACCGGGCTCGGCTGACCCGGACGCCTCAGCAAGTTGGGCGCAGTCTGAACCGTGAATTAAAGAGAGGCAAGAACAGAAAATGCATTTACTGTTGTGGCTGCACACAGGGGGTACATTTACAGAGCAGAGAGAGCAGCCCGGTGCAGGCAAACCCTATGTCCTTGCTTGTATTACTCACACAAAGCCGAGCATGAATGGCACTGATACGGACGTGTGCGGAGAGGAACTCAGGGAGGCCAAAGAAATGCTTTTCTGCACAGAGATAAACTGTGACCCACATGTAAATTCAGACTTGACTATAGAGTACCCAAGCAGAATATCATTTTGTTGCAGAGAGTGGGTTTGGTTCTTGTTTGAGACACAAAAAGCAATAACACAACACAAATACCTTCTATTTGATCTGAATTGGGTACCGTGTCCATTATTTTACATTCTAACAAACCACGCTTATGCTAATATTCAGCACTCCTGTAAAGCATAACCGTTTAATTTGCAGATGCAGGTGCTAAACAGCCTTCGGCAAAACAGATTTCTGTGGTGACCACATAAAAGCAAAAACAAGATTACTGATATCATGCTTAATAATAATATTAGCCACAAAGATAACTGTGGTGTGTAGAAATAATGCAATTACACTGTTACTTCTGTTTTGGCAGAGAGATCACATGCTGCTACTGGAGGAGTGGGAGAATGAGAAAGAGGGGATAGAGGAGAGGGAGAGAGAGAGAGATGAAAAGAGAGAAATAGAAAGAGAGAGGAAGATAGAGAAAGTGAAAGAGAGAATAGAAAGAAAGAGTGAGAGAGCAAATAGAACGAGAGAGAGAGAGAGAATGGGAAGAGAGAGGGGGGTTGTGAGAGGGAGGGAGGAAGTCAGGAGACCAGCTTTCCCACCAGCAGAGCCATGTCCTATTTGCCTCAGTGTGGCACCGCCTCACATCTGATTACATCCAACCCTGAGAGACAATAAAATCCGTCTGTCAAAGTTATTTAACGCAAATGTGACACGGAGCCATTGGCCGTCCTTGCCACAGCTAACCCTGACCGCGTGTGCAATGGGACAAATGCCTGCTGATGGCTTTTGAAGTTATCCATCAAAAATGTCTTACCAAACTGTGTGTGTGTGTGTGTGGGGGGGGGGGGGGCTTGTTGGTGGAGAGGGGGGTGGCGGTGGAGGGGGGTTGTAAGGTGGTGAAGAGCAAACTGAGGGAATCTGGTATTGGTAATACACACACAGAGTGAAACCAGTGTTTACAATCATCACCCCATAGAAATATCATTGAATTATTCAAATAGCATAGTAACATGACACACGCGTTGGATTTGTATAATTAGAGGCACATAACAGAATCCCCTCAGCATCACTTAATGGAATACATGCATTAGGGAACATTTACTCAGGCAGTGTGGAACTTAGTCACTGTGAGGACCAAAACGTGACTGTGCACCGCTGCTTTCGCTTGTTTTGAACAGCCAGAACCAAACGGGTCGTACGTCTTGCTGACGCCGCGTCATCCGTCGTCGCCCCTCTGAAGCGGCAGCGGCGTCTGACAGAGGCTCGCCGAGCGAATTCCCCAGTCATGGCACCGGGGCGTTGATGAATGGCTGCCGCTGCCGGGGAGAGGCGGCCGGAGCGGACTCAGCGAATCGATACGCACCAGAGGAGCCGCCTCGCATTCTAAACACGGCCCGTCTCTGGCCCGCGGGTGCCCGGCCAAGGTGCGCTCCGCTCGGCGGGGGAGAGACCAGGGGGTGGGGCGAGGGGAGGGAAAGGGGTTGGGGTGTGGTGTTGGGGGTGTGGGTGGGGGCGGAAACGCCTAGGTGTGGAGTGTGTCAGCAGGTTCGGGGGGACGGGGCTCATGTCAGCAAACTCAAGGTCAGCGCAGCACGGAGCCCATCCAGTCAGGGAACAGGGGTGGGGGGAGCCAAGAAGGAGTGTAGGGTAGGGGGGTCGTCTGGAGAATTCTGTGAACAAAGTAACTCCTGGCTCCTTGATTTATAAGTTTCGAAGCATGAAGGGTCACATTCGTTACCCCCAAAAATAGCAAACAAGCCAGCGCGGGCAACAACACAGAGGACAGAGCTAATGTACATAATAATGGAGATATTGAATGAAGGGACTGCATTGTGTCCTGTGGGCCAGAGACCTCCATTAGGAGCCAGCATGAGGGCTGAGCCAGGCCTGATTGAAGCTGTGGAGGTGGAGGGCTGGGGGGGTGTATGTGTGTGTGTGTGTGTGGGGGGGGGGGGGGGGCAGTCAGCCTAAATCAATACAGCCCAACTGATTTGCCTCATTAGGCCAGTGATTTACGAGAGCCAGTGCTTCCACAGAGCATAAATAAAACATGAAAACTCCACAAATTATTAAGCCAAATGAGAGGACATCTATTTTCCTCCGTAACACTGCAGCTTCTTTTTAATATTCCCTTTTCTTTTCCCGTCCATTTGTTCGTCCGTTCTTGCTGAAAAGGGAATTGTTGGTGTATCCAATTTGGAGGAGCCAAACCGAAATGTAACTCGGCTTTGTTGTGAAATAATGAATTAATCAAAGGCGAGAGGGTGAGGGAGAAATAACCCGGGCTGCAAGCAGCGGCGGCTAATAGCCGAAAAGGAATTACAGTCCAATTGCTCTGTCTTATTCCACCACTAATGCCACACAAGCCTTTCAAGAAGGCAGACAGCTCCAAGATTTGATTTGATTCCGTTCTGAGAGCCTCATTTCCCTCTTGATCTTGCGCATGAAAGAAATACAAAAAAAAAAACCTCAGTCAACCAAACCTGCTCAAAATACAACACTGCAGAATTTGATGATAATTGTTGATGCTGAGAAGAATGGTCAGTCTCTTGCCCTAACAACAAATCCAACAGGAATGACTGAATGACGGGAAGAGAAAAAAAAATGCATTTCAAGCAACCCTGTTTTCTTAGTGTAGATTGACACTAATGTCTAATTATCTCTACTAATCAATTCAGATAATTGAATGATCTGGCAAATGCACTTTTTAAATATAGTGTGGCAGGAAATTGTACTGGAGGAAATAATTAGATGCATTTTCATTATTCCATTTACTATTTTCCCTTTATTATTTAGTCAAGGGCAAATGGGCAAAAAAATACATCCTAGCAAAACAGCACTAAGAGACTCTAGTTGTTAGTTTGCCACAACTAAAAGATGCTAAGGTATCTCTTTCATTGTTTTGGTACCAGCTCCCATCAGATTCCACAAAGGAACATTAGTGCCAAGTGTAATGACATCCCACAGGATTTGCCTTCATCTTGGTTCCATTTTTTAAGCCTCAACATTCACAACCCCAGTGAAAAAAATGTAGAAGATTTTTGTTTTGTTTCTTCATTTAGCAGTCCCTTTCGTTTAAGCAGACAGGCTATGAGTTGGATAGCAGTGGACCAGACGACAACAGAGTGTGCGAGAGGTGACACTGATTGTGCTTCTTCTAATTAAACCCCGTCTGACCTTAGTGTTGGGAAATCATTAGTTTCGCATTTCAATCATCAAACAGCAGCAATTACATTCTATTTGGCCCCATTTGCAATTACAAGTTTTCTCCCACAATCAAAGAAAGAAAGGGGAATACAAGAAGCAAAAAATGAAAGTCAGGAAGAGTACATACCACGCGACATCCCATGCTTTTCACTGAGCCACAACAGAGCATCCTAGGGAGACTCACTTGGTTACATTCAAGTGGTTACATCCATTGTGAAAATGCATGTGAGTAATTTCTCCAAGTTCAAGGGACCTGAACTAGTCTGTAATATATTCTGGCGAGATGGTGACTCTTTGAAAATACTCTTCTAACCTCATGCAAAAAAACAAATATCCTTTTTATGACCCCTTCAAAACAAAATGATGTGTATGATATGGCCAATGACTATGTAGGTTTCAGAGCCTACTGTTTGTCGCTAACTACCACACATTCCCTCCAATTGATCATAGTTTTCATAATACTGTGTACAGTGGCTGCAAGTATGGTAACAATAACACATACACTTATGTGATACTACACATAAGTTGTACAAAGAAAGCAACGCCAAAAAGGCACATTTAGATAGGGATCACCTGAAAATCATGTAAAATTACATGGTAAGGACAATTCTTCTATAGGTTAATGGCCCAGCTGAATGTGGGACATGGCCAAGCCAATAATATTAGATATAGAGAAGGCTTCATTGCCTCCAGCACTGTGTCTATGTAGAGACAGAGAAAGTTCCAGGAATCATTGCAGTGGCAAAACTTATTACACATAATTTATTTGCATTTTCATCCAACACAGCCACCACGGGAGTCACTTCAGTGTGCAGAGCACATGCAAAATAACTGGCAGGTGGGAAGGCCTGTTTCCTAGGAACTTTATTGTCTGGTTAATACAACTGCGAGTGAAAATTCTAGTTGCCTATTACAGAGCCCAGGAGAGTCCCAGGGTTTATTTCCCGTTTGTGAGAGCCATCAATATCTCATATTAAAAAAGAAGAACTTATTTAAATGTTCAAACTCAGACTTATATGAGCGCACAATGAATGGGCATGTACACTGATAAAAAAGAGGCCTGTGTAATTATTGAAGACATTTTTAAATGCACTCAAAAAGGTGACAAAAGCACCACTTTGTGACAAGAGACACCACCAGAGACAAGTCCAAATGCAACAGCAAGGATAGCAGCTGAAGCATGTTGTATTGTATAATTTGCGACTTCAGCATGGACGATAATGGACTAACCCTCTCAATGTCAGCCAGATCAAAAACAGGAGTGGAGCAGCCAGACAGAATGTGCTGAGGAGCTCCGGCTTTCAGCCAAGAGGCTATTATCAAGACACGTCTCCACATATCCACCGGGGATGGATCTAAAACCTCTTTCGAAGACCTTCACAATCTCGCTTTCCCTCGGCTCAAAGGGGAGACAAAACGGACTACTCGACCTTAATCTGCCCGAGAGTAAGTTGCGGAGAAATGACATGCAACCTCAAAGGTAAAGGGCAATTGTTTTTCTTTCTCTCGCTTCTCTCTCTCTCCTTCCTTCTGAGAGCCAATTTACACCCCTTGGAGGATTTTTTTTTCTTTCCCACCACAGCGTTGAACTATTTCAGCTCTGCCACATTGTTTCTTTTTCTTTCTCTCTCTCTCTATTTCTCCCTCTCTCTGTCTCTGTCTCTGTCTATCTGAGACGAATGAGCAATGGATGGCAGGCCGTGCCTTGTCTTCGGAGCGCTCCATCGCCACACAGCCCATTCACTCTCCACTGCATCTCCAGCAGCAGCGTCTGAGGAGAGACAGACAAGCAGGAGAGTCCGAGGGAGAGAGCGCTCCGTCTGTAAGCAAAAGACAGGAGCGTGCTGACAGGGATCTGCTGCCATCTGATAGAGAGGGCTGAGACCACCGTGGTGCCCATGGACAGTGATGAAACAAGACTGGCTCCAATGCACTGAAATAATGATCAGGATTCATTTTGGCGGGGACACTTTCGTGAAACAGTACAAAATCAAAAGGGAACTTGCACTGTGCATTGGGGGAACTCACATATGTTACCAATGTGACAGTAAGGCCCATCTAAACACAGAGCCAAGTAAAGTAAATACACCCAGAAGGCAGTGAGATTAAGCAATGTAATGAAATGATAGCACAATTACAGTCTGTTAAGTGTACTGTAAAGCCAACTAACTCTGCACACAGGTTATGCTTCCTAGTTCCTAGTCACCACACACAGTTGCACTACAAGGCTGTCTGTTTGTGGGGTCAAAACACTATTGAGCTGCAATCTAGAACTGCAGCTCAGAACTCAATCTCAGAGCTGTTAGTTTTCCATTTAAACTATAGTCAAGAATAAATGTATGTATGAAATGACAAATTCACTTTCAATCCAATTCTGTGCAAAGACGACATTTGGCAATTATAATTAATATTATATTAAGTTATTTGTTCATTATAAATATTCCAAATGTATCCCTGAAAGTATGAGTTTTTCTTATTTTGGATTTTTACATTTTAATGCTCAGATCTTGCCTGGAGACAATGGTGCTTAGCCCTAATTGATTCCTCAGGCAGGGATAATCATAACTGGTGCATCCTGGGTAAGCCAGCACTCACTGGCCTGGGTTGAGAATCTTGAGCATTTGGCAATCTCCACTGCACCACCCCTCCAGCCCTCTGATCTGGCTCTGCACCCTGCCACGCATCTGCTTTAACACCCATCACACTCTCCCCCCTCTCACACACACAATGGATGACAAGCTTCCGTGGTGACAGCTAACCCCTATTACTGCAGCCTTTAAGGCCCCATCCACCCCCCTCCCCAGCATTAATCATGCAATCACAGGGTTCCAGCACTGGGACCCGTACTATGTGACCTCACAAATTAGAGACAGGAGGACAAGATGGAGTTCTCCAGTGAAGTGGAACACCGGCTCCTTGTGCCGGGTGTCCCCTGTGACGTTCCCCTTTATGCTAATCCACTCCCACTGGGAGCTATTCGCGCTCACGCCAACCCAGATGTGTGCCAACACAAGAAACGCAACTTTTTGTTTATCTGCTGATGCTCGCTTACCTTAACGTACAGCTTCTGGATGAACAGCAGCACAGGTTTGGTTTGCCCCCTTCTTTCTTTCACTAAAACCAAGACGAAAAGCGATAAGTAAAGCTAAAGCAAATCAGAACGGGATTGATGAAGAAGAGAGAGAATCACAATTGTATAAATCCTAAATTGCCATGGGTTGTGAAGCCAACTATGAAAGCTTGGACCCAAAAGCAATATCTTAATGACAATGTCATTAAAAGCAAACAAACTGGCATAAAAGGCATTTAGCAAAGCAACCAAGAACTTCAGGTTGCAAATCCACTGAACAAAAGGTTCTGATTGGTGATTCAGAATAAGACATCAGACTAGCATCCATTTAGTTCAAAGTCTGGAAATGGCTGAACATAGAACAAACTCACAAAAAGTAATTATCATGAGCAAATAGTTCCACTGAAAGATATTCCAAAAACAACAGGTGAAGTGCAGTGCAAAAACAGTCAAAGTTTGAAACCAGGGCCTGAGCATGAAACAAGAACTTTGACTGACCTTGAGAAAAGCTTGAAGCAGACTTGACTTGAAGCAGACTTGACCCAGACAAGAGCAGGGCTGGAAAACTAGTGAAAACAATCTAGCACAGACACAGACACAAGACAGGGCATAGTGAGGGTGTTTGGAAGACTTAGATCTGTGTAGGACTCAATCCATAGAAAACCAGGAAGTGCAGGAATAGAACAGAACTTGGAGTGTACAACACTGGAACATGGCACTCACGACAAAACACAACATGACAGAAAACAGCAAACGTGGAACCTGTGACACTAAACACTTATCTAATACTGTACGTGGACAGTCGATCTGATTGAATAGACTATATGGATTGAATGCACCTCGTCCCAACTCACCTCTCTAGTCTTTACAGACCAGAGCTCTTTCAAACACAGACACAGTGCCTCTCTCCCAAACGCAGCTGACCTGGTTTCTTATTATTGACCCTTTTGGCTTGTTCTCCAATTAGTAAAACTGGACATTGTCCAAAACATTGTCCAAAATAACCATATGTCTACTTGAAGATTAATAAAGATTATATCTTGTACCTGAATTTCCGTTTGTTGTTCTGAACATATTGCATCTGAATCACCCTCGAATGGGCTATTTAATGTATTCATATATGTATGCAACAGGAGATACAGTATATCATAATTCACTAGTCTTTTTAAATCCTTGTCCAAAGCTACACCAAACTAATAACTTGTTCAAGCTTACATTTCCTTAACACAAATGATAGCTTCTTCAAGTGTCAAATAAAATGAAAGCTTTTACATGAAATAAATATAATAGGTTAATTAGAATAGCACTAATTCATTTCATCCTTAAAGAAAAATAAACTCATTACATTTAATTTGTAGTGAGACAGTAAGGCTATTGTAATAGCATAATTATGTTAGAAAATTGGCTTTTAAATTAAGACACTTGTTCAAGGTACGCAGGAGGTCAACAGATGAAATGACCAAACACGTCACCACTCGGATATGATATCAAACAAGCTGTGGCAAGATTTAGCACATCATTTACACTCATTCCACCAACAACACACAGTCTATTACTTTGTTTCAGTCCTAGGAAAAGTTTAGCCAGAGCCCAGATGATGGCTCTTGTGAAAGAGATGTATTGTGTGTTGTTACAGTAAACATAATGGTGCCTTCAAGACCAAATCATAATGAAGCAAGATTGATCCCATCTAGAAAACACCTTTTGGGTCTTTTTCGAAGTACATACTATTCAATTCTGCAAGCTCATTCATATTTCAGGAATACAGCATATGACTGCAAAAGTTAAAAGACATCAGAACCACAATTCTTTTCATAATATCTTTCATTTGACAATCATACTGTGAAAGTTATTGATTTCACATTTACTGAATGGTAAAGAACATTACTTATTTGAGTTTTACCAGAGGTCATACATTTCTAGTGACAGATATAGTTATAACAATTCATAGTTATAGCAATACTAAATACAAATGGCCCTACACTCAGGTACATAGTTAAGTTTCGCTCAGCTTAATTCCCACTATAGGTAAACCGCAAGGTAATTAACCAGCAAAAACTTCAATAACACCACTAATAACATCCCACAACTTTGAGGGAACATTGGACTCTAATTAGAAAACTGTCACATGTGTGCTTTGAGCGAAATTTGGCAAACGTGGAGCAGAGAGACTGATCATATCATTACAGAAGAGCGTCCCTTTGAGCCTGGAACACTTTCAAGTCCCTCTCTTAGCCGCGGCATAGCCGCCAACAGGTGTTTTCAGGAGATTGTTTAAACTTCATTAAAATCAAACGAATGGCGAAACCCTCCAGTCACCCTAATACCCACAGTACTAATGAGTAGCTCCTGAGTGAATATGTGAGCAAGAGGCCATTCTTATTTTCAGCACTGCTCTTTTCATTAGCCTGGAAATGTGACGTTGACTGTATATGATTATCTGCAGGAGGAATCAAAGGCAAGTGACGCTATGGCTGAAAACGATGGAATAGCATGTGGTACCCGAGAGGAGTATGTAGATGATACAGGACCTATGTGCTCCTCTCTGTAAATTAAACTGAACCACAGCAATAGGCTGCAAAAGCGCACCTCTTCACCCACTGATTTGGCTTAAACGTTAACACAGCACCCTTTGGGAGGACAAGCTAGACATCAAGAGTGAATCAATGGTGATTGCTGTGCATCTGTGAAATACCTGTTGAACAATAACCTAAGTGTAAGAATAGACTTTCTCCAGTATTCCAGGCTTTATTTGAGACTTTGATGTAAATCTTCCTCTTCCATAGAGTTCCTAAACACTAAATAGATATAAATACATGCATAGTGTTTGAAAAAGAAAATGTATTGTGAGGCAACATAAACTGGGATCAAGCATCTGAAAAGTTGAAAAGCATCTGAGCAGTCCTCTTTAAATTCTGGTTATGCACTGGAACAAAAAGACTCACCACATGAGAAAACAATTAAATTCTCTCTCTGCAACACAACATACACAATATAAAATGCCAGACTTAACTGAGAAAGACAAATGTTCAAAGTCATTCCATGTCTATTCATTTTGCTTGAATGTTGTAATCCACATGGAATGCAATTTATTTCTTTCACAGATGTGATTATGTTCAAAGAAAGTTCCAAGTGTGCCCCTGTTTAGTTAGTAAATGTACATTTTAACAAAATAGTTGTTGCAAAGTAGATTTTGATAGCCTATAGAAAACATAGATCATAATATAATCCTTATTATTTATATCAAGGGTGAAGGTCAAAGTCAAGGTAGTGTACATAATTCATCTAACCAGGGTTTTCGATCCTTTCTGTGCCACAGAGTCAATCCTTGGCGGCCCTTCAGGGAAACGCTCCAAGACTTCCTGGTCGTTAACACTGAGGCTGTACAGGCGACAAGGGGTCAATGCCTTCACACTAGCTTGGCACATACTCATTTCTGTTGTCACACACAAGTCTGAGAGACCACACACCATTATTTGCTAACATAAGTATCCAGTGGAGTGACACTATTCTCTTTAAATCCACATATTAAGAGGGAACGAAACAACAAAATATGAATGTGTTGTTCACTGCATTCAATCATCTAAAGAGACACTAATGTATTTAAAATATGTACGTAGGTCTATATTTGGTGGGGGTTTTAGAGACTATAAGATGTCGCGAAAGGCCAAGATGCAAGAGATTCTCATGCTGTTTTTAAGAAGTACATATGACAACCTTAATGTATTTCAGAGTTTAATTATTTCTTAGTATTGACATTTCTAATTAAGAAACATAATTGAAACGCCTTTGCAGCGCCTACCATTCTCTCCTGTGATGATGAATTTATATCAAAATTATTAATGAAAGCAGCAGTTTTAATTGCACAGTAACCGTGTGTCTAATTGCTGCAGCCTCCTCACCGAAATGACAGGATGACAAATACAAGTGGCACGACAAACCATATTAACAGAACATTTCATTCTTCATTCTTCATTCTACATATATACCTCCAATAGTAAGAATATAGTCAATAAAGAGAATGAAAAACTCAATGTTTCTATTCTATATTTTCCATGTAAACATGAATGCACATATCATGTTATCAACAAACACCCACTAAGGGATGATACATGGGGTTGGCAGCAAGTAAATAATTTGTATGTGGCAAATAGCCTGTGATTACATTTTATTCATTAGTGTAAATGCTGAAGGTAGTGGAGAAAGTGACATGTTGGCGATGCATTCTGTCTGATCTCTAATGGCTGCTTAAGTTTGAGATCCATAAAGCCTTTCATCTTTAACAAGACCAATGCATCTTCACAGGTTATGCAGGTTCAGAGCAATAGCACTCTAAGAGTTTGCAATTAAATGCTTTTACTGAAATAATCTAAGGACAGAAAGTACATGAGAGCACTTCAATCTCCCATGCTGTACCTACTACTGCCTTAAGTGTGACTCCAGCACTGAAGTACATTCACACTCTAACACAGTATGTGATTGCCGATGTTCACTCCATCAAACTGTATTACTCTGTATACAATTTCTGGAATTTCAGAGTAACATATCATGGTAATGAATTCAATGTTATTAATTAATATACCATAACATAGTATAGCCTTCCTATAACATATAGCCTTAAACAATAGTCTCAAAGTACTTTTCTAGTTCACAAAATGTCACCTGTTGCCAGAGCAAGCTATACACATGACTAGCACCTCCTCTGATGGCTGTTGCATATGATACACCTTAAAACTCCCTTCACTAGAGCAGATATGATATTTGTCCATCTATAGCTGCAGCACAACTCAGGTAAGATAAGATTCCATCCACATGTATCCTGTGTACACTAGCATCACACCTATAGCTACCACTTCAAAAATCAGAACTGGGTCACAATACTACGCAGAGTAGGCTAATACTGGCACTTCTCCGCCAAAACAAAAAATGCACTACACAGACTAACAGCTACACATTATGCAGATTGTATTTCAGTGCATCAATGGCAATGAGAGCAGCAACAACAAGAAGTCATCATTTTACATCATTATCATTATGTTTATTATGTAATAATTCTAACCTCATTTTTGACATTATTTTCAAATCAGGCTTCACATGAAATAGTTTACCTCTGTTAAAATACTGATATAAAAGCATGTGTAAGGTGTCTGAATGCTAGACACCATCATCAAAACCAACAAGCATCAACATTCTGCAATTAGTTTAGTACCTCCCTGCTAACAACAACACATAAACAAAATCCAAACAATTCGAAACCCCATCTGTTCCTTTGTAAATACACACAGACCTGCATGCTATGCCTTAAAAATATATATATTTCTAGAGGTCAGTGATGCATGTTAGATTTATATATGTAAAACAATAACCTATTCAAAGCTTAGTGGCACACAACTTCAGTCTGCAGTAATCTATGTTTGAAGAGGAAAACACAAAATCACTTCACATGGTAAACAACACACAAATATGTGCAATTGACATGACCAAGAGAAAAGGTAGTCTGTTTTGAGACACCATGATTCTCTACGGGTTGTGAGGACTTTTAAAAAAAATGTCTTCAGACAAATGCAAATGTCCATCATTAGATAAAGCCTCAGTGCTTCTTCACTCCAAAACATCCCCAACCCCAGCCACTGTTCTTATCCCCCACACTGTGGTCAAAAGAGGAGGCAGGATACAGAAACAGCAGCACGAGGGATGGAGAAAATGATGAGCTTTCAGCCCGGGCTCTTTTGCATGCAAATCATAGCTGAATTTCTCATTAGCATAAATGCATGAGCAACTCTAAATGCTTTTAATTTCCAATCTCGGCGAGCAGAGGAGTCATTTGTCACTGTCAGGGTGCAAATCTAAAAGGGGGGAGAGAGGAGAGGGGAGGGAGAGGGAGCTAGAGGGGAGCCAAGGACTCCTCACTAAATTGGAATCATAGGAAAATTTCTGATTTGCTAATTGACTGATGTTCAGTTCAATCGAGCAGCCTTGAAGGTGTAAATAATCACAGGGCACGTCGAAATCTGAAATTGGTAGGTGGATATGCAACAGCACATTGGGACGCAGTTTCTCTGGCTGCAAACCAATTCCAATTCCAAAATGGAGTATCTCCATTTAGAAAACATTTAAGCTTACAAAATTTGCTTTACTGTTCTGTAATGATTGCAAAATCAATGTTGTGCTCTGACAAAATACATGTACTCAGAGGCATGAGCCCTTTGTAAAGAAAACCTACATTTACTGTATTCAAAAGACAGCTAGTAAGGCAATTCTCCTCTCCATGAACCTCTAACATGCTAATAAATCGCATGGCCTCTTAGAACCTCCTTGCCATCACTTCTGGAGGACTAAGTCAGGGGTCTTCCTTTGGTCCCTCAACCACAGCACTGAGTTCACTCATCTCCAGTCAATTTTGTGAGCTACTTCTCCAGCCAATATGGAAATGCAGACAATGTATTTCAGTGTGGATGATTTGTGGAAGACATGAAGTGAAGAAAGGACCTTAGGACAGTATTCGAGAGAAATCAGGCTTCTCCACTTTCACTACACACTTCTCAATAAAGTACAGCCACTGCTCCTTTATTGATGAGGTCCCTGGATAGACAGTATTCAACATGTCCAGCACCTCTGACACAAGAAGACGAATTGTCTTTGAAGATCAAGTTAGGGGGAACAACTGTAGTATATAATTTCCTGTTTGAGAGTAAGAGATGTTTCATTAGAAGACACACTGATTCAAAAGTGATAAGGTTTGTATGTCATCCTCACGTCAAGATGATATTTCTACACTACTCAAGCATATTTACTGTATGAGCATGACCACTGTGTTTATCTATAACACCCATCTCCATCGAATTAGACAGCATCAAGAACAGTTAAAATCATCAGTTAAAGACAGTAAAGTAGTATCTTCTGAAATACATCACCTGACACAACAGCACACAGCCCTCTTTGTTGATATCCAAAGAGCTCCTGACAGTGCCAGAAACGAGTGCTAAAGTCTATTATGCACAATTAGAGGAGAGTACATTTGACCAAATCAATGTTTTTGTGGTAACTGAGAGTAATTTGGCCTAAAATATTTGTATTCTGGCTAGATTATATGTATGTCTATTTATATCCATATAATATATCTATAATATACTTCTGCATATATAATACTACTGTATGTTAAGACCATATGGTCACCAGTTCATCATAAATCTATGTCTGTCTTGCAATGACACATACCCCAAACACATATACTTTCACAGTCTATCTGTATGTCTGTTTGCTGTGTTGCACAATACAGGCACCGCAAAATGAAATTAACTTCCCTAAACAGCAAGTCTTTGAGGCAATTTGATGCACTTGATTCAGATGAGTAATCATTTACAATAATAGTGTCAGCAAGTGCTACTTAAGGGGTACATTATTAATTCAGTCCGACAAACTAAATGAAGCAATCAATTTGTGCCCCTGCTCATGCTAAGCCTTGCATTATCACACAGGATCCACATATGAGCACATTTGCCATTAACTGAAGAACTGGGTATATATCTTACCAATCTCTCACATATCAATTTGTCAACATCTTAACTTGTATTAATTGATGTCAATATGTGAAGAATTTTTGTTCAACATTTCAGCCGGAATGTTATGATTTTTACTGTTCCCAAACGGATTTGTTTGATCAAATAACTTAACTTGTTTTGTAGATACAGGTCACTTTCGATTAAATGTATAACCAATACTTTGGTTTTACCTTTCATACATTATTGCAAAGTTGTACCAGGAAGTGAAGAGGAAATCGACTAACTTGTCATCCTGCATGATAACACGTGACCTGACCTTTACATTACTGACTAAATGACTAAATCAGGTGAGGCACACCGCAATTTGTGTAGACGGACATGAACAAAATCCCCATAACTGCCTCAGAGGTTCAGAGTTTCATTAGAATATCATACTCCACACTCTCGCTTATCAAGACAAATGGTCCAAAGCTCTCTGACGAAGGTCCACTGGTATGTAATTCAGGCACATATTGTACAGGCACAATTTATTATACTGGAAACACAAAGCCGGCATTTTGAGATTAGACTTAAAATTATATCAGTCTAAAAATCAGCTGCAGCAACTTCCCCCTTGATGACAACAAGCACAACTGCGGTCATTCCTGCAAACTGATAATAAGAAGCAGATTAAGCCTAGTCCTTGACTGAAAGAGAATTTCACAGAGGTTTTCCATTGAAAAAGAGCTTTTAGTCTAAGACAAGTGTATCAGAGTCCTTATAACCTGGTTCATGATATTGTTCTCAATGAACATTCTGAGACACAGCAGATCTAAGACTTCTGTCTAAATCTAGAAGCTCACTGAAAGCAGCAAATATCAACATATTAGCATGAGACAATTTCACAAAAGAGTAATATGTTCTCCCGCATACTAACCTGGTCTGAATACACCCAATCATTTGGAAAAGAGCTGAATACTGTTCTAATACTGGCCTCCTGTGCTGAACAATGGTACTGCAGAGGAAGTATAACCATTCAGCTAAAATTAAGCAATGACCTTTATAGAATGAACAATTTCAAATTTTTCAAGCTACCTGGTACACAGACGCAATACACACCTCATCTTGAACTTGCAGACCGGTACTGGACCACCGTCACCACCACGGCTATTGATGTGTGTTTATGTGATTAGATATCTGGTTCAATGTTTGTGTTGTGGATTATGTGTTAACATGCCTGTACTGTACAACAAATTGCCTCTCGGGGACATTAAAGTGTTCTAAGTCTAAGTCTAAAAATAATGCAGGCCATCAGGGCACATGACTGTTCCCATCATGCTTATTGTACAACCTACTGTGTGAGACCTGAAAGGATAAGATGGCATATGGATCAGCCTGAAGTAAAACAAAGTATAGGTGCTTCTATGTGTACTTTGGAACATTGTGATTGTTTATCCCTGGGGACACTATTGGTACCGATCTGCTTGAATGTGAACCACTGAACTGAATTAGAATGTCTCAAATACATTTACCATGTTAATGGTCTCATCCAGAAAAGTCCCCAAACATGTACAGTATCTATGTGATACACTACATCTTATTCCAGATGATGTATAAAGAGCAATTCTTTGGTTTTGTTATGTGAAAAAAGCTTTGAATATTCATGGATCCCCTTCTCACTTCTTCCACCTTTAGGTCCACCATATAGGCTACTTTCAGAAACCCCCTTGACATTCACATTGCATAACATGTTGAAGCCCTGGATGACAATTTGTTGGATGAATTTGATAAATACATTACAAAGACACCATTCTGGTTAGATCAGAATTAAACTTTCTCCGTTTTGAACCCCACCTTTTTTAAAAATAAATAAATAAATAAATAAATAAAATATATCAATATCACAGTTGTGGTATAATAAAACTGTGTTGTAGTTGCTCTACAGCTAGTAAAATTCAACAGTGTCCAGTACACTATGGAGGAGTATCTAGTCAAGTCAAGTGTATTTACACAAAGGTCATTCAATGTGCTTTACAAACAAAAGTGTAGAAGGGCAATAGTCCAAAAAAAGTTAAAGAAGTAAAAAATGAAGACGAGAACAAAAACACACAAGCACAATAAAAGCAAACAAGCCATTCTCTTCTATTCTATTCTGCTAGAAGGGCAGGGCAACTAATTCACATCCCCCTCTGTCCAACTAGGACAATCTATGTGGTTTTAAAACTAAGGCTAGTCTTTGAAATTAGGCAAGGTCGACAGTAGTTGAGGTGGTTTTAAAACTAAGGATGGTCTATGAAATTAGGCAAGGTCAACAGTATTGAGGTGTGGTGACCTCTCAAGTGACATACAGTGGCGCTGCTGATCATTTGGGTGTCATAAGCAGCTTTGTGGTGCGTGTTCTGCTTCTCCTCATCAGAGTAGCTAATATTGCATTTATAAATTGCAGGGTCATAGAGCTTACCTTCTGGCACGGTGAGTGTCACATCCATTTCCCTCTCTTCTAACTCTTTCTCCTTAACTGTATTTTTCTCTCCTGTGTTGTGTTTTTAAAACAACAAAATAATCAGTAGCCTAACTGATATCATTTGACAATGTTTATATATATTTAATGTTGTGATGATATAATCATGACCCAAACATTGTTTGGGTCATGCTTATATCATCACAACATTAAATATATCCTATGTAACATTAACAGAAATGTATTTTCAGTGCAGGTTAGCTAGGTGTATCTACACTGAATTCCAGCATTACCATGTCCAGTATAGCATCTCATTGGTGGCCCTGTTATATCTTCATTGTATTTAACCATTAGCTTTGAGTGTTGAAGCGTCTTAATCAATGAAACAAAACTTAAAGAAAGAGATAATGGTGTCCTCTGTGGTAGATATGACCATGTGACTGCAACTAGACTACATTGAGGCAATGATAAGTGTCTATTTTCACTTCATAAATTAAACGGAATTTGAAGAAAGAAATACAGCTGACATGACCGCAGTGTGGTAGATATCGCCATGCTTGCACTATACATGGTCAGTAGTGGGAATCGGCTAACTCCAAAATGTGTTGTGTTTGTTGCCTTCATGATTTCCTTAAAACGTTTCTTATGTCAAAAATTAGACATCAATTATCAACAATTATCAAAGACTCTCGTGCGTGCTCAAGATGCGTTACATTTCAACTAGGGAGTAGCATAACGTTGAAATGATATCTGCGAGATTGAGAGAACCCATACTCATTGCATGTAGGCCTACTGTTGCTATATTTTGACATTGTAAACGTTCGGAAAAATGAAAAGCAGTTTGAAATAAAGAAATAAGTCAAACTTACTTATATTTACTGGCTAAATGTTGGTGCCCTACGCACAGTGTGTGATGTGGGTGGTGGGTCTGCACATGACAACATTGGAAAAATAGACATTTCTCCAGCTCAGGGTAAAGTGGCAAAGTGAACGATAGGCGCAGCTTGAGTATTGCATATCAATTCAAAAGTGTGTTACATAAGACCAACCTGAAGTCCTTCCTGAGTGACCCAGCAATCTTCTGAGGTCTTGGATTGTATCCAAGCAGGCATATCATGATAAACAAATTACATGACAGGACAGGTTATAAGCTATAAGATTATAAAAATGACGACAAAACATTGGTACTTTTGGTACAAATCAAAGTGAGACTAGTAATAATAATCTTGGGAACCTGGCACACCAAGTCAAACCAAAGGTAACAAGCTAGGTATCAGCCTACATGCAGAGCTCAGCTTCGAGCCCCATATCAACACTGGTAATCAGACAGCATATTTCCCTCCTTCATTTCCTTCCTTATTTCCTTCCAACAAGCGCAGCCCTTTTTATCTCAACAACAAGATGCAGAACAACTAATCCATGCCTTATCACTAGCAGGTTAGACTACTGCAATGCACTTTTTGATGGTCTCTCCAAAAAACATATAAAGAAATTGGAACTCATAGAACTCTGCAGCTGGAATTTTAACCAACACCAAGAAGAGAGTGCACATCACCTCTGTGTTAGCTGAACTGCACTGGTTCCCTGTTTGCTATAGAATTGATTTTAAGGTTATGTTAATTATACAAAGCTCTGAATGGTATAGCACCTTCATATATCTCTGAGCTTTTAATATCTTGCACAAAGGAAACTTAGATCTCCTAATGCTAATCTATTAATTGTACCCAAAGTGCTCCACAAGCAAAGTGGAGTGGCTGTTTTTATCCAATATGCCCCAAAGTTGAACACCCTGCCTCTGTACATCAAACAAGCAAGTTCAGTAAATATCTTTAAAAAAAAATACCTGAAAACATACCTAAGAGAGCCTTTAGTTAACAAATGTTATCCCGTCGACTACATTTGACTGCTGCCATTAGAGCTGCAGCCAGAAGCAGATGGGCTCCAATATATAAGAGCATACTAAGGCTAACCATTTGGAGTCCACATCAACCGGGCCCTACGTATTTGTTAGCAAAGCCTATACATATTGCCAAAAGTATTGCCAAAAGTATTGGGTCACTTACGTTGAGTCGTCTTTATGAACCGTGACATCCCATTCTTAACCCACAGGGTTTAATATGTTGGTCCACCCTTTGCTGCTATAACAGCTTCAAGTCTTCTGGGAAGGTTTTCCACAAGGTTTAGGAGTGTGTTTATGGGATTTTTTTGACCATTCTTCCAGAAGCGTATTTGTCAGGTCACACACTGATGTTGGACGAGGAGACTGGCTCTCAGTCTCCGCTGTCATTCATCCCAGAGGTGTACTCTGTGTAGGTCAAGATCATCCACACCAAACTCTGTCATCCATGTCTTTGTGGCATGTAGAACATTGATTATGTACAGAATCTAACCAGTTGATATTTTAGTCCAAGTGAATTTGCATCCCAAATGTGTAGAACATGTCACAAGGCATGTTTGAGAGATCACGTTCACACAAAAGGGACCTACAGTGAGAAAAGTATTTGCCCCTCCTTATTTCTTCAATTTTTGCATATTTGTCACACTAAAATGTTTCGGATAATCAAATTAATTTTAATATTAAAGATAACCCAAGTAAACATGAAATGCCATTTTTAAATGATGGTTTCATTTATTGAAGGAAAGGGCTATGTGAAGTAATTTCTCCTTTAATTACTAAATTAACCACATTTAATTAACAATTGGGTTCAACATCACTAGACACACCCAGGTATGATGACTGTCGACCCTGTTGAATCTAAACATCAAACAGAACCTGTCTGGCAATGTGAAGTTGTCTAAAAGAAATTCAAGATGATAGTAAAAGTCATTGACATCTATCAATCTGACAAGAGTTACAAAGCCATGCAACATCTAAAGATAGGCTTTATTGGCCTTAGTTAAGGTGAGTGTTCATGATTCAACAATAAGAAAAGGACTGGGCAAAAAGGGCATCCATGGGAGAGTTGCAAGATGAAAAACACTGCTGAAAAAGAACACAAAGGCAAATTTGCAAATATTCTGTGTACTGATGAGTCAAAAACTTTTTGGAGGACATGGGTGTCATTATATCTGGCATAAAGTAACACATAATTCTAAAGTAAGAGCATCATCTCAACAATCAAATGCGGTGGTGGTGGTGGTGGTGGGGGTGGTAGTGTGATCTGGGGCTGCTTTACTGCTTCAGGGTGTGGGCAACCAATTTATGGTTTTGGATTGGCCTAGTCAAAGTCATGACCGATTGAGATGCTGTGGTGGCATAAACCGAAAAACCTTATGGCAGAATCAAAACAATTCTGTAAAGATAAGGCCGCCATTCCTCTGCAGCAATGTACAGTAGTAACTTGTTGGAAACATTTGATTGCTGTTGTTGCCAAGGGTGGCTCAACCAATTAGGTTTAGGAGGTCAATTACTTTTTCACATGGGTGATATAGGCTTTGAATAGCCTAACACATCACCTTCTATAATGAAATTCTTTCAGACAAACTCACATCACAGACCAGGTACACCATGTTTTTGGAGATGCAAACAAAACACATAACCATGAAAATCACATAACTGGTAGAGGTTTCAGAGCACTGCGCTGTGAAATGTCTATTTTAATTGTGTTTCCAAAGGCATTAAACTCAGCTGTGATGCTTCTCACAGCATTGAACTCAGCTTACATGACCCTACTCATGGATTATCTTTTAACAAAAAGATGTTAGAGAATTATGAGATTTCCATGGCGATGCGCTTGTTTGCACCTCCAAAAATTTCTGGTGGTACCTGGTTAGGTTACCACTCAAAAACGCCCATCCACAAATGCCCGTATATTTATGTGAAAGAATAATCATTTAAAATGTGTATTTCATGTTTACTCTCATTTTCTTCGACTTATATTAAAATTAGTTGGATGATCTGAAACAAAGTGTGTACAATTGCAAAAAATAGAACAATTCGGGAAGGGGGGCAAACACTTTCTTACAGCACATGTGGACAGTGACCTTTAACTTTGACTGTTGCCCTCCAAAATCAAATCAGTTAATCTCATTAGAGTCCCAGTTAACATTCGTACTAAACCTTCCTTGAAGCATTCTTGATGTCATATTAGGCAATCCACAGCTGATAGTACTTCTTTGTACTCTCCAGGTCTACATAAGAGAGGGTTGAAGCAGAGTAAATCAAGGATCTTTGTCGATATAATACCTCCATGGATTAAGCACCAACCCAAGGCTCCCTATCTCCTGCTCACTGAGCTAGGCTACAATGGTGATCACTTACAAGCGATCTGAGCTCCTACACAATGGTATCCTGGACAAAACATCCACAGTAGTGGATCTGCAATAACTGAGGTCAGACAACCTGACGCAAGGCATGCAAACAGCATCAAGTTCGATACCTGTCTTTGCAGACCGCCCACACATGGCAATTGCCTCGATGATGATGGGTGATTTTACCATCACTAAAAAAGCAGGGTAGTACAAAGTACAAAGGTAAATCATATCCTAAATATGTACAATTCGTCCTTCAAGAAAAGTGTTCTTGAAGCAACATTGCTTACTTCTGGGTGGAGGCTATAAAGCTTAAGTGGTAATAAGTGCAAGTAATTTTTTTAAATTTTTATATAAAAAAGCTTTTATTGACCTCATGCCTAGTCAGGCTTTCCTTAACTTAAAGCACTATTTCTGTCTCCTATATGAAAATAAGTCTTTATAGTTTACAATGTGGAGTCATGACCCTGGCCACAATACAGAAACATGTCAGATAAACCAATATTCTGGTGTAAGCTTTAACATTACTTGTGAAATTGTGCAAGAGTATCGTACCATTGGAAGGGAGTAACAAATAGTGCAGGTAGATAATATATTCTGACAGAAGAACAAAATTTAAATGCTCACTAAGAACACTGCAGAACATTCCTTACATAGATGCCCCTTTTCATTTTATCACATTAAAGCAAACATAGATTAGACTTAAATAAAGAACAAATATTTTCCTGATATAGTATTTCTACAAGGTGTGGATAAGAACTTCCACATGCCTGAAATGAGAAGTGCACAATAATGTCCTAAAAAGCCTGTCAATATTATTAAGGTGTGATTAAGAGGGTATTTCCATACATTATATTAACAGTGACCAGTGACATTTTCAGGCAAAACTTCAAATGTTCAAGGAAATGAATGTGTGCTGTCTCATTTACAACTCGAATCACCTGGAAATATAAATACAGAACTTTTTTCCAAATAAAAAAAACTAATTCTGAACAGTTCATGCCCTTATCTCTGCTTAAAATATTTTCTTTCAAATTTGCTTAGACCTTGTAATATTGTAACAGACACCGACATTGCTATTGTACCAATACTAGCACATATCTGGCCAAAAAATATTTCAAGTAATTCCAGTGTCTACAAGCAACCAACAATATTAAAGCGATCGTTCCAATTACGGGACACCTTGTCTTTGGGAGTTTCCACGTTTCAGCAGACAGCAACTGAAGCATAGCTTCTTAAAAATACAACAGTGCAAAAAGGGAAAAAATGGCTCAGCTGCACTTAACTTTTCTGGAGACCAACAAACCAAACATGAATAGCCTCCCACAGTATTCCTCATTAGCAATCTTTAGCAGCATAGCGAAAACTTTACATACGTAGAAAAGAACTGGAAGAGTCTAAAATATATTGTTATATTATACAATAATTATTTCCACTTAGGCCCTTCTTAAAGTCTCTGGTTGGAGTGAAATTTTATCCTTGAGCATTCCAAGCGTTTCCCTGGAACAAAGTAGCTTAAACTCCATTTATGTCAATGACTAGAAAAACTCAGAACAATCCATAGTCTGGTTTAAAGGAATTAACCTCTGCCAAGTTATTGCTTGTGAGATGCAACACAAACTTACTGGTTGACACTAAATGAACACTAAATATTTGTTTACAAGTGGAATAACAGAATATTATAATATCCACAAGTCCTAGCTGTTTTGTGCACTAAAAGTGAGCAAAGTTGCACTACCCTGCATATACTGAAGTGACGTCATTGCATTTGAATCTTAATACCTGGCTAACTGGCCCTGGTCATGGGGTACATCAATTTGACCTGACAATACGGCAAGTCAGCAGCCTGGTATGAATGGTGTCAGACATACGTACAAAACCTAGGTTGAAATCATGGGTTGAAAAAAAAGAAAAAGTGCATCAGTCGAGTAGGGGATCATCATCGTCATCATCCTGTAGCTCAAGACGAGCGAAGGGCCGAGAGGGAGAAGGTCCTCTGCTCTTCATCAGCCTGAAGAGGCAGGTCAGTGTGGTGAGCACTATGAGGACTCCAATCACAATGCCCACCGTCACTGCGAGGTCTGCGCACGTCTCACTTTCGAGAATGCAGCGAACTTTGACAAAGCTGCCGTTGTTGGGCATAGCTGGGATGCCCAAAAGATGACACATTAACGGGTAAATGTCTATGCTGTTGAAGTTAGACAAGTGATAACCTTTCCGGAAAGCAGGACCATGAGCTGCCAGAAAAGGGTGCATGCTTGGAAGGGAGTTGTCATAGCCATGGTCACCAACTGTAATAAAAAGACATTAGCAAACACAGTGTGAATAGACTGTTGTTCATAACCTTTTTAACTATACAAAGTTCTCTTATAAGGTCATTCCAGATTTTTGATATCTGAAGGATACAAACGGTTAATGGCAAAACTGCAGTAAGCAGTGAGAAGCTTACGTCGAGGGAGCGAGCCATTCTGAACAATGGTCCATCCTTCTTCGGCCACGAGAATGATGGGCTGAATTCTTTCATTGTACTTGTAGTGCAATCTCTCTGGTATGTTTGCCTTCATATAGACCTTCATATGAGGGTGGCACTTGTTCAGCAGATTGAAGACCCTAGAAACATCTATGAAGATTTTTTTAAATGAGAGTTGCGTTGGGATGTTTTGAATACTCTGGCTACGGCTATTACCAGCGCAGAGGCATAAACAGCAGCAATAAGTGCACATGCTAGTATTTTGTCAACGGCGACTTAGTTTGTGGTTTTCATGCAATGTGTTGACATGCGGAACAACTCTTGAAGAAGGATCTCCGCTGGTAAGACAGTTGACAGTTAACCTTTAAGTCACCAGAGCAGTTTTGTAATGGCTTAGTGTGTGGACACATTTTAGATGGACACAGGTTTAGATGGAATAAGCTTCCACGCATTTTGGCATTTTGAATAAAGGCCCAAAGCCAATGAGGAGACCCTTTGTTGATTACCAATTTTCCTTCAAAATGGTAGCCTAAAGTGTCTGTGTTGTGTTGGAAATGTGCTTACATATGTAGTGGAACTTACTGTTAACAGGCATGATGGCAGCTACAGGGGTGAGGTCCACCACTAAGTAGTCGGTCCGGTTGAGGCAGTCGTCCAGCTTGATGAGCCGCTCTTCAGAACACTGAGCCATGCCGTGATCACTGGTCAGAATGACGTTAATCTTCCCCCAAAGGTCGGCCTGCTGGAGCTGTTCCATAAGCAGGCCTATGTGGTCGTCCACCTCTTTCAAGGTCTTGACCATCTCTACAGTGTTGTCTGGGCCGTACTTGTGGCCTGTCCGGTCCGGTTCCTCCCAATAGAGAGCAGCAAACTTAACATCCGAGTCATCTTTCATCCACTTGGTTAGGTTTCCGAGCCTCTCTTGGAAAGTCACTTTGGGGCTGTAGGGGAAGAAATGGGTCGCTGTGCTGTTCTGGATCTTCAGGTCGGACCCCGGCCACATGGCAGCAGCTGACTTATAGCCATTGTTCTGCACAGACACCCAGATAGGTGTGGCTTCCTCCCACCAGGAGGGATCGGTGTCTCCCAAGGTGAAGGTCTTATTGGTCTGTGGATCATACATTCGACTGGCCAGAATGCCATGGCTCTCAGCATACAAGCCAGTGACCAGGCTGTAATGGTTGGGAAATGTTTTTGTTGTGAAGATATTAGTGAGGTAGCCCACACGAACACCATCAGAGACAAATTTTTGAAAGTGTGGAAAGGGATACATCTTAAAATAGTCTGCCCGGAAACCATCAAAGGATACAAGCAGTAAGGGATGGGTCACTGGTGTGGACTGCTTGTCCGTGTCATTTCCTCTGTGCTCTGAAGCAGCGAATCCACAGCAGACAGCTAACCAAAGCAGTTGATGAATCAACATCCTGTGTGCGCGTGGGAGACTGAGGCAGTCGCCCTCAACAACTCTAAAAATATAGACAGGTGGGAGGTAAGGCCAGTGAAGAACCTAACATTTTGCCAATATCAAGAAAGAAATTACGGTTTAACGGTCATGGTTGAGCATTGATTACCAAATCTGGGACACTCAGGAGGAGGGTAACTCAATAAGATTTGAAGTTGTCACAATGACTGAACAACCAGACATTTTAACAACTGCCTCCTGAGTGCCTCAAATGTATAGGCTACTGTAGGTAGGCTATGTGCAACATCAGTTTGATAATTTGGCCAAATTCAGGAAGCTACTCGTAGGCCTAACGTTACTCGACAACTGTGTAACAAATATTTTAAGAAAAAAACCGCAAGAATTCATTGCAACTGCTCATCAACAACTCAGTTCTGCTTAATGAAATTACAGCGAGCGATATGAACTTAATCACATTATATGGGTTTAGTCAAGAAGATCTGCAGAGGCAACAAACTAAATTGCATAACAGCCTTTACATTTGAGTCACAGTATCTTACACGGCTTGCCAACGAACCAGGTTAACTTACGGAACAACAAACAGGTGCAACACAATTCTGACTGAACGTTTGGCTAGCTAGATCTATTTCAAGGAAAACGGAAGAACCACCTCAAAGTTCTCTTAACCCAACTAAAGACATGCAACGACCGAATAAGAAACTGAAGATGGTTGGTACACAATGGTCGACGCATAATTTACAAATGCCACAGAAACGTTAATTAAATTACACTGTTGTTGCTGTAACGTTACCAATGAGGAAATGCACATTGAACATGACATTAACGTTAGGCCCCTAAACAAACGTTTGCCAAACCTACTGCACAATACCAGGACGATTAACACTAACGCGACTACACTTACCCTTTACTGTCTCTGGTTAAACAGCAACAGCATTTACTCGTTTTTCAAACGAGTAGCTTATAGATCACCAGCTAAATACCAGCGATTAGCCTGACATTTCGATGCCGAATGAATTTCACGTCATTGCTACAACTTCCTCAATTTGTCTTATTGTATGACGTAGACGTCTTGATAGACACGAGGAAGCAGCTGAATTAACCAATAGTAGTGCTTGAAATAGAGATAGGCGGTTCCCAAGGCTCAGGTGCAGAAAGTTATCATCTTACAGACAGGACATCTGACTAGGATAAAGAGTAAAAATAGTTATGTAAATATAGCCGATCTTTCTGTGTATTATTGACAACAATCACTTGTCGTATTTGTTTTCTTGGCTACTGAACTTCAATCTCAACTAAGATAGGCAATATATATATTTTTTATTAATCCCTCAACACAGAAAGTTCATACAAGGAAGGATGTTTATTTGTCACATGCATATGATTTGAATATAGCCTACATCCTTATATGATTAGGCTAATGTTAAATAGCTCTGTCAAAGTGTCATGCCATAGGCCTACCCACCATCAGAGATAGACATCCTTTTCCTCATCAACTCTGATGGAGGCAATCAGTTGCATCCTTGCATTCATAACATGCTCCAAATCCACCAACTATATAACACCATTGCTTATGCGGCTTCCAGTTGCTTACAGAATCAATTTCAAGGTCCTGCTCCTGGCATTACAAGTCCTTACACAACAACACCCATACCTCACTGGCCTCCTGGAAGTTTACACTCCTGCCCGCCCTCTGAGATCCTCCTCAGCAGGCCTACTACGTGTCCCTGACGTGAACCTCAGCACCCTGGGAGAGAGGGCTTTCAGCTATTGCCCACAAGCTGTAGAATTCACTGCCAGACTACATCAGACACTCTGACTCAATTACTGACTTTAAAAGTAGACCGAAAACGTAATTCTTCAAGAAAGCTTATGGACTGACTGACTGACTGACTTGAAATTTTATTTTTCTTTGTTTTCTTTTTTATTTGTATGTGATGATTTCACAACCATTGTGAAGTGACCTTGGGTGTCATGAAATAAAATGTATTATTATTATTATTATTATTATTATTATTATTATTATGTTCCTTTCATTGTGAAAATGGGCTGAGTCTGGACCTATGACTTTATTTGTTTACTTATCGAAACACAGCCTATGCTTAAGTTTGGCTTCAAACCAGAGGACAGAATAAGTAGAAGTAACTATGTCAGTGTCATACAACTGTGAGCTTTTTTGAATTATAAAAAATTGCAAATGGCCTTCAGGGCAAGGCTCGCCTTTGTCCACCAGGGGTCAGGTCAGACCAATTCATCCTAGTGCCCTATATAGGGCACTAATTCATCCTATTCATAAGGTTGTCATGCTTTACTTCCATTGGACAAAATGAACAGTCGATCATTTTTGCTTCATTTTTGCTAATAAAAATGATGTGGGATAATTCTGGCTAGTTGGCAAGATTTTGTAAAAATATATATGAAGGGTTTTTGACAAAAGTGGATTTAGAGGCTTTTGCATCTGAACTCCTCATATGTTTAGGCTATTTAACAAACTCTTTTGATTTGACTTTTGACAAAACAGTTTGACAAAACGTATTTTTTTATATTCAAACCAACTTCGATAATGCTGCAAAACAAACACACACTTATTTTTAGTTCATAATGGCACAGCATGTAAACTGGATGGTTTCAGGGTATGCATTGTGAATAAAAATGGAACATATGCCAAAGGAGGCTGCATGTCTGTATTATCATTTCTCAAATGCAATTTTCCACCTGCTGGCATGATTGTGGATCTCATTTATTTCCCTGGCTCACCTAATTCCCTCAGGATGATTAAAGTTACCATATTGTTATTTATTAAATGTTTATAGAGTGAGACATAGCCACAGCCATTCAAATGAGGCTCACATGAAGTTTGCATGTTGTCCTGATTTGCACCCTATGATGAGCATTGAGGAGTTCCGGAGAGAATAAAGACCTGCCAGAAATTCCTCAATGGTGTCTAGGCAACGCCCCTTCTCTGACACCACACCCCTTTCCACTACAAATCCCAGATGAAAGCTCTGAGTCAGAGAGCTTGCGATGCGGCTCCTGCAAAGGCTTAAGGCTGGGTTATAGGAGTCACACATGTCCCGGTAAGTGTCTGCTTATGTCTTCCTTTGCCAAAACATGACACTAACAAAGCAAATGTGGATTCTGCTCTGTGGATTGCTCTATAATGATGAATCTCTATAATGATGAATCTACTTACATATTTAAAGTGAATTGCTATTCAAGGTATAGCAAAGAAGTACGGATGCAAGCAAGGCAAGATGATTCTGATGGGTGTTGGCTATCCAGGAACAACCATAAACCAAATGACAATTGTAGATATAGTTTTATTGGCTATGTGCTGCTTTTCCATGGAATAAGGAAGTTATTAAAATGTGGTTATGAAGTGAGTTATAACCAACAAAATCTGGTACTGTTTGGTCATCGCATGTGTGCACTAGTTCGGGTAAGAAACACATCAATTGCACACTATCAGCAGGTGTTGGTGATAATATGCAACTTTTTATATTTTCCAACAGACAATATTAAGAAAGCCATGAAATATAGCAACATGTAACTGATGTCACCATTTGACTAGCACTTGGTACAGTAGGGAGCTATCTTGTGTGCATGCTGTCAGACTCCAACATTAACTTATTTTATTGTTTGATAGTGAGCATGTTTACAATGACTGGATGCGTTGTGGGTATTGGATGTTGAATTTGATTGAAGGTCATCCTTCCATTTGCATCCCTTTGAAGGTTTGTCAAGATATTCCACTGAGGAAACTTTGACAAATTCACATATTAATAAACATTAAATTGTAGCCTAAATAAGATTTTAGCCAGTGGCTAATTTCCATCTTTAGTCCCTTGCAGGTTGATGGTCCCTATAAGAATACATTTTCCAGTAATCATTTTTTAGATGTTCGGTACAGTGTATTATTGCATTCCAGGTTTGAGATGCTCTACATACAACTTGTCCAAAGGCATGCTATGCTGTTTCAATTGGCTTTACTTACAAGCCAACATGCACACAACTTATTGTGCAATAAGTAATATGACAAGATCATTGCATTAAAGTTGTGGTCATTAATTTACATACACATGCTAAAGTTGACCTAAAAATGTTAATACAAAATCTTCTGATTTTCTGAAAAATTATAGTGGAATGTTCTTGGCATGGTTCCATGAAATCCATGGATCCATGAAATAACTGGCCTTTAAAAATCTGCCTCTATGGAAATTTCCCTCACAGGATCAAAAAAGTATATATTCTATTTATTTATTTTTTTTTAACAAAAGGAGACCTATATATATGACCCCTGTATTTTAAGGAAGAATATTTATTTACGATACATTATTCCTTCTCAATGGAAATTGGGGTGCTTAAAGGTTGGATTTCCCCTCATTTTTTGTAGGCCTAAGGCATTAAGATCAATTTCCAAACGATTTTTTAATTTTTAGTCAACTTTAGCATATGTAAATTAATGAAAAATGCACAACTGTATAATCTGCTTCAAAAGTTAAGTTGTTTCTTATATGTCTAAAATTGGGCAGGTTAAACAGGGTTTTTTTTTTGTGAGTCAGTTGTGAATCAGATGAGTATTTTAATTCATACACAACCTCAAGCTAACTCCCCACACCAGAATGTTGGGATATCAGTGTTTTCCCACCAGTTACATACATTACTCATGGCAACTGTCAGTTCTTGTGTAGCCTGATTTTGATTTTGTCTTGATTTTGTCATGTACATACTGTAACTTCTAGCCTGGCTCCACCTTCCTACATAGTTCTGCATAGTTCTACACTGCCCATCACAGTCAGCATATAGGAAAGATGTGAGTTCATGTTTCTGTCACTGAAGAGTATAATAATGGCAGCATAATACGAGCAACCGCGGTGGTTAAGAATCTATGAGGTATCTAACACAATTTCCCACACAACTTCTTGTGCTTGCCATGGTTATTTCCAAACTGGCATAATGTTGGCTTTCTGGCTTTCCTTTAAACTGCTATATTTAACCAACAATGTAGTGGTCATGTTAATCACATTGAATGAAAGTGTCTGCCATATACCATAAATATAAACAGAAACAGTATACAGTATTTTGTATATGATGCATAAGTTAGCCTATTTATTAAATTGTTTCAGTTATTGACATTAGAGTAGACCTACTGCAAGTCGCTTTGGACAAAAGCATCACAAACATGATCATATAATATAAATATAAATATAGATTTTTTGTAAACCCATATAGGTGACAAACATGCGTTACTTGCCACTGATATGACAGCTAGACTAATATAAGATGTAGGCCTATAGCCTTGAGTGAACAAACTAGCCTACTTGAAAAAAAAGAGGGGGAAAGGTTGTCTGTGTAGCCTACCCAGGCGATAATGCAAGATTGTCCAGAAACTTCTATTACATTGTTTTTTGCTCATGAAAGCCCATTATTTTTATTGTTGATATTTGATATTATCATAGTAGCTATAAACATAAACCATATTGTGTATATCAGTTGTTTTTATTAAATTGTTATTATTACTAATATTAAAGTTAATATTCTTATTATTAGGCCTATTATTATTATTAGATTGCAAATCACTTGGACAAAAGTGTCTGCTGAGATCTTAAACAAAAGGTTGTCGATGTACCCACTAGGGGGCGATAGTAGCTAGATTGTCCAGGATATTGTCCGGAAACTTGCCCACTTCTTTAGTGTTTTCAGAGCCCGTCTACGGTCTCTGTTTTCCTGTGTGGGCATAATAGAAGTGTCTCCGATAGAGATGTTTTCTTGATAGTGGTATTCGAGTGAGTTTTGATGTATTATTCTTGGTATTTATTTAGAAGTGACTCCAGGTCAGGTCGGAAATTATATTTCGATAGTGTGAGAAATATGTGTGTTAGAAACGTGTTAGCATAACACCCGTCTATGATAAACACCACGAAACTGAAGCAGAGGGTTGAAGCGGAAGTAATCAAGATTAAGATGACTGGATGATAGCTGCTAGCAGCTACCTCAAAAAATACTGAATGACCGTAAAATGGTTAGTTGTGTCGACCCAGTACAGTAGTGCCCTGAGTTGATATCCCTCCACTTACCGCAGGATATCAACTGGCACTGGTACGAACCGTCCGCATCAACTGACACTGATGATCGTCCATCACAGGTCACCCGGGTTGCCCCAGGTTCGAACTCGTAACCTTGTGATTTTGGGTCGGGACCGCTAACCATTGTCCTACCGCAGGACAAATGTGTTGTTGTATGATCTTTAATTAATCTTTAACGGTTATTACGACTACAGTTATGTCATAATGGTGTTCGGTGTCTTGGTTGTTAAGCAACCAACTTGGTTAGCTAACATGGCTAATGCTAGCTAATGTAGCTAGTGTGGTGGCTAATGCCTTTGACCAGGTCCATGGACAGTTACAGTAACTTTTGTCTGCCACAGTCTAACAGGTTTTAACATTCTCCTTATGGCCCTTTTAACACCATGTAAAGACATGCTTCAAATGTTCAATATGGATTTAGCTCCATTAACACAATTTATAATCTTAACTAAACCAAGCCAAGTTGTGTTTGTAGCTAGCTAACATCCTATGGCTAACACAGGTTGTGTCCGAAACGGGCTAAAATGCTGCCTTCTAAGATATCTTACAGGGGAGCGAGGCATCGTGTCACGTCCGAAACAAAAACGCTGCCTTCTAAGATACCTTCGTTTTACCCAGTTTTGAAGGCAGCATAGATGTATCCTTCATGCTGCCTTAAACGTCCAAAAGTTCTATTTAACTATGATGTCAGTGAACGGTAAAATGCTTCCATTCACCTCTTTGTATTTAGCTTGCAAAAATCACGATATGTCTGTTTACACGTCTAAGCATGTTTATACTTCAAATTTCGACTTCTCTCCTCCACAACACCATCCCCGGGGTCTTATCAAGTGAACCACGTTGGCTGGTCAGGTTTTTAAAGCATTTCCAGAAATTGTCCGGTCATTACACATCAGTGGCAATTAATTTGCAATGACTATCATGCTAATAGCGATTTACGCTAACGCAGCTAAAGCACAGCTGTTGGTAACATAGCAACGGCGTTCTATGTTGATATCTTGCTAGGCTGTCCGAAACAGAGTTTTTAGCTGCTGCCTTGTTGCCCTCTACGGCAACTCACTCGCAAGGCAGTGAAGGCAGCGTGGCAGTAGGCAGCTGCGTTTCGTTTCGGACATAGCCACAGTGTTTGCTGTGCAGGCCAGTTGGAATGTGCGTGCGTCCCAGCAGGAGGCAGCAGAGCCGAGGCTTTGATAGGCCTAGTAGCCTACATGTGACACATGCTCACACCATAGGGCCCACACTTAGACAATATTGCGAACACTGTGTGTTCATATCTGGCTAAATCATAGACTGTATATACAGTCTATGGGCTAAAAAAAAAAAAAAATAGCTGTGAGTAATATCAACATCAGTCCTCATAGCCAAATCCATGTGTTTTTCAGTCCCCAACAACTTACTGCATCTGACCAAACTAGTTTTACTGCCTGTTCCCACAAATGACATCCCCAAACTAGGACTTCCATGAGAAAATGCTGATTCTTATGTGATAAATTCACTCTTTGGACAGTGTGTAATGTGATAGTAAAAATATTATACAGTAGTGATTTTAACGTAAACCATGCCCATGAAATAACACACTACCTGAAATAATAGAATACGCATGCACCTTAGCTATTCTAAAATCACTGGAACATACAGACTCTTGGGGTTTACTGCTTAAAGGGATATTCCGCCATTTTTGGAAATACGCTCATTTTCCACCTCCCCTCGAGCAAAACAATCGATATTTACCTTGTTCCCGTTCATCCAGCCATTCTGTGAGTCTGGCGATACAACTTTTAGCTTCAGCCTAGCATAGATCACTGAATCGGATTAGACCATTAGCTTCTCGCCTGCTAGCTTCATGTTTAAAAGTGACTAAGATTTCTGATAATTTTCCCATTTAAAACGTGTCTCCTCTCAAGTTAGAAAGTGCAATAAGACCAACTGAAAATGAAACCTGCCGTTTTTCTAGGCTGATATATATATATATATATATCATCTGGCGTAATAATCAAGGCAACTTGCAAACATACCATAGGCGCAGTGATATCGTACGCAGCATCTGAAAATAGTCCCCATAGACATCAAGCAGTAGTAGTGCCAGTAGCTGCAAGTTGCCTTGATTATTACGCCAGATGAGAATGTAGTTCCATGTCAAATCAGCCTAGAAAAACGGCAGGGTTCATTTTCAGTTGGTCTTATTGCACTTTCTAACTTGAGAGGACACACGTTTTAAATGGGAAAATTACCAGAAATATTAGTCACTTTTAAACATGAAGCTAGCAGGCGAGAAGCTAATGGTCTAATCCGATTCAATGATCTATGCTAGGCTGAAGCTAAAAGTTGTATCGCCAGACTCACATAATGGCTGAATGAACGGGAACAAGGTAAATATCGATTGTTTTGCTCGAGGGAAGGTGGAAAATGAGCGTAATTCCACAAATGGCGGAATATCCCTTTAAGAGGACTACAGTGGCATATGCTCCCAAACCATTCTAACATAAAATTCTAGACCCATCTAGATGCAGGCACAATGTGAACAGAGCAGAAAGCAGGCAAACATCTAATTAGCAGCTATCACATGCTTAAAAAAACCTGCAGAGATTAGGCCTGCTCACATACTTTACAGTGTAATATACTATGCTATTTCTAGAACTGCTATTATGGCTGATGTCAATCGATGTTTTACTCACATAAAATATTAAATATTTTAATGAACTAATCTGTAACTCACATTTGGTGTCAAATAAACATACCACCAGTGTTTGAAATGTATCTCTCATCAAGGGTCATGGATATTGAACGAATCCCAAGCATTATGATGGAAGATTCACAAAAAGAGAAGGTGGGCCTCTGCCAGGATGACCACCTGTTACGTCTGAAGGTTCTGACGGAGAAGCTGCAGCTGGACACCAGAAGGCCCTTTTACCTGGAGTGGAGGGCCCAGCTGGAAGGCCCTGCTCCGACGGCCCAGAGCGGGAAAGAGGAATGCGTGGCTGTCACCCAGGGGAAAGACACCTGTGTTCCAGGATCTCTGAAGCAATGGGGACACAGGGACACAGGGCCTGGCTTGGGGTCAGGTGGAGACTGCAGACCATTCACAAGTCTCAGGAAGTTCAGCAGCATAGACGAAGCCCTGGTCTGGCTGAGGAGAGAGCTGGTGAGCAGGACCTTTTGCTTTGTTGTGTAGCTGAAGAGAAATGGTTAAAACAGAGTATACAATGTAAAAATGTACAATGACATTCAATAAGCCAAGCAATGTACTACCACTGTGCCATTGGTATTAGCATGGAGACCAACTTTCCAGATACAAAATATATGTAATATGATTAAAAACCCTATAAAATACAATTACATGTTGAGAAGAGGGGAGTTTAATGTGAAAAGTGTTACACTAAATGTGGTAATTAAAAACAAATGATCAAATGAATTCACCATTTAACACAGACAGAAATGCGAGTACAAGACCAGCAGCTTGCCCGGCAACTGATGCGCCTGCGCAGCGACATTAACAAGCTGAAGATCGAGCAGACCTGTCACCTCCACCGCAAGATGCTGAACGATGCCACCTTTGGGCTGGAGGAACGCGATGAGATGTCAGACCTGCTCTGCGACTCTCCCATCACACCTGGATTTGGGCTGTCTGCCCCGCTGAAGCTCATTGGGGTCACCAAGATGAACATCAACGCCCGGCGCTTCTCCCTGTGCTAACATAACGGATGAGAGCCACTTCAGAAGTAGGTGGATGTGCTGGATGGCTGGTCTGTAATGTGGATAAATAAGAATGTGTTTTCACTGTCACAGATGGTAGCAGCAATACACATGAGCACATACTGTAGCTGTCAGACTCTGTTCAATCTATTTCTGAATTTGTTACTCATGTTTAAAGCTATTGTTTTGGCACAGATGAGCCAACACCTTTGCTTGAGTTGATATTTAGAATTTGTTTGTAGGCTGAATGCCTGTTTTTGAATGATTTTCATGTTAATCTCTAACATTTTCTGGACTTTGTACACTGAGGAACATTTTCATTATTGAAGTGGAGACAGAAGGTTATGTTTGGACACAAAGGAACACTGAATTGTCTTATTGGTCCACAACATAGAATCATTATCCACCTCAGAGACTTTTTAAAATCAAAAACACAATTTGTGTTTTGTTTGACACTCTAAATGGAACATTTAGAAAGTCTTAAGTGTTTCCCTGATCCATTCTGAATGTATGAACAATATGACACTTAACTGATTTCTTCTGATTCATTAAACATTTTTTAAAGAAATGTTTTTTTTTTTTTTTTATCATGATGTGTTTCTGACTTGTTGGTCTAGAATAATGGTATCGTTTGGCATATACAGTAACTTATCACGATACAGTCATGCTATGCGACAATCCTTTCTGTAAAAAACTTTTAAAAATCAGGCCTGCTGGACCAACAGGTTGAGCTTTCTTGTTTGACAAGCAACAAAGAAAAGGAAGAGGTTAGCAAAACAATGCTGCACCATACAAAGGCAAATGAGGATGGGCTCTTCTGAGAACTGGCCAAAGGAATGCCCATGTCAACCACTGTTTCACTGAAAAGTTGATTTCTGATTTCAAAAACACTGTTTGACAATCTGTGTAAAGAGACAGAAGTGTCGGTTTTGACATGGTCAACTTTGTCATGACATACAAATGCAGTATTGTATCTGCCCACATGCGCAGTCTAACCCATTCACACCTAGGTGTGGACTCAACAACAATTACAAAATTGTCTTTGTATCCAACTCGTTTGTTCAGTCAGAGGAGGATTTACTGAAGTCAAGTTCAGGTGACTGACACATCTAAACTTATTCGACCAAAGTTGTTTCAAAATGCAACCGAGGCAGTAAAGATCTCCCTGACCTACCACGCTGTTTCACAGCTTAGGGTCTTTATACAGCCATATTGGCAACAGAATGGAGGTATCATGGAATTTCAGGTTTGGGATTGTCATTCTTGGGGACTCAGCAGTAGGAAAGTCCTCTCTTCTCCATCGCTACACTGAAGGCATATTTGATGACTCAAGGCAGTCTCCGCTTGGAATTGATTTTAAAGTTCATCATCTGGATTTTGACCCCGGTATTGTGGTGAAACTGCTCCTGTGGGATACCGCTGGACAAGAGAGATTCAGGTGAGCTGTTAATCATATTAAACACCAGACAATACAAGTTGTATGATTATATATATAATATCACACCACAGATCAGTAACAACATTAATGTTTTGGTATAGTAATAAGAATGTAATATATACAGTACATAATTTACTATTCCTCATGGCAGATAGGACTGGTTTCATTTTCAAATAATTTACAAATGGACCATTTCACTGCATGGAGAGGTTTATTTCCTTTCTATTAATTGATCTACTGATACTTGCCCTCACACAGGTCAATTGCCAAGTCCTACATGAGGAATTCTGTTGGTTGTTTGCTTGTATTTGACCTGTCCCAGAGACAGACCTTTGAACGAATCCACAGCTGGCAACAGGAAGTGCTTGACTATGTCAAACCCAACCCTATGATATTCCTGCTGGTGGGCCACAAGTGTGACCTGGATGTACAGAGACAGGTCACCACAGAGGAAGCAGAGACCTTGGCTAAGAAGCTCAACATGGTGGGCTATCTGGAAGTCTCCTCCAAGGACAACACAAACGTCAGCCTGGCGTTTCAGACTTTGGCCCAGGGGATCTACAATCAGTACCAGAAACGCAGAATCTCTATCCGAGACGGATGGTATGGACTTACAGTTGGAGCACCTGTTCAGACCAACCCTCTCAAGACAAAGCCATCTGGCTGCCACTGTGGCTGAGGATGGATGGAGGTCTATAGCTCCCTGTAGTTATGCAGCTCATAACTGTTATAGAGACGATGGTTCTGATTTTTGCCGTCTCAGATCTAACATTAACAATTTTTAATAAATTCAAAACATTCTTTTAACTTTGTAATGAACAATCCAAAAAATTAAGCAGACAAATTTGGAGATTGAATGGAAATGGTTGCTAGAGCAAACTTTCCATCCAATTAGAGAGTGGAAAATCCCTTTCTGTGCCACATTAGCTTTCCTGTACATGCACATAGCAGGAAGGAGCTGTCACTGCTTGCTTTCCCCCTTTATTCGTCTGTCTGCATTCATGCCTATTGGGGCCCCTCTAGAGTTTCCCTTAACCAGTCCTTTGTATGTCTTCACCTATTTTCTGCCTGTCTGGGTCACCCAGTGGCATGGGAAGAGGAAGTGATCATTTCACACTTGACACAGACAAACAGTGGCACAGAAGCTGTGCGACTGATTAACTGACACCAATTCAGGACTTTGCTTTACTTTACTGTGAAGAGCTTGAGTGGTCACATGATGAGTGTGTTTGCCTCATTGATGTTGGACATGTTTCCCTCAAATAGACCTAGCGGTCCAAAACTTGCTTGGAAATGTTAGCCCGGGAATAGATGTTCTTCCCTCGTAACTTTTTACACCAGCACAGTATTTAAACATGAGTAATTCTTTATGGGAAGGATGATGTGTGTCTAATAAACTGTTGTGAGGCTCCACACTGACTATATTTTCTCAAATGTTCATTCTGTTGTATACACTTTGATTGACTGCCCAGAAAGAAAATGTATGATCATGGTGTAGACCAGCAATCATTCAACCATTGATCATCCCAAAAAAACAAAGGGGACTCAGAGAGATCTCTTGGATCTCTAATGACATGTTTTGCATAATCTGATCATAGTCTTATTGGCCAGGGTTCCCACTGTTAAATCACATTTCCTGACTTTCACTGACTAAAAAGCTAAAACACCCATATGTATCTGGCCTGAATTTGCATCTTGCTGATGAGCAAGATGGGCATAAATGGGTGGAGGAAAAAATCAAGTAGGGTAACGGTAGGAACCATATGAAATGCATGAAATAATCCAGTAAAGAATAATACCTGATAGTCCATGACTTTCCCCCCCAAAATGACCAAATCCCCTAACTTTCCATGTCTGGAATAGACATTAATATTCCATGAAATTCCATGACCCGTAAGAACCCTGATTAGCTCATCACCATTTCCAAAGCTCCAAGATGATCCCCGTGTGAAGACGAGGAGTTAGTCTTTCTCAGACACTGGAAGTGTGTTGTTGTATGATATATAAAATATATAAACACACCACTCACAGGTGGAGAATAAACTGGATGAACTATTCGGGCTCTGATGAACTTGACTGATTCCACAAAATCTGTCAATGAGCAAAACTAACATTCTAGGTGTTCATAAACCCTGCTGATATTTTGATTGTGGTTCTCAGTAGTGGACTTAAGAGTAAAGATGACCAAGAAGGATCTTATGAGATAACTTGACAAGTGCAGGTCTTCAAAAGGTCTTTTGAAGTCAACATCGTAAGAGGATTATGCTGGTTCATGAGCAATTAAGTGATTTCACTGTAGTTTTTCAAAGAGAATTGACAGTCTGATCTTCACACCCAGTGCTTGGAATAAGACAGTATTTTGATAAATGCTTGCAATTCAATAAACATTGATTCTCTATACCAAGCACATGACAGATTTCTGTGAAGACAAACCATTTTTAAAAGGAAGGAAAAAGTGAAGTCTCTTTTCCATTTGATTAAAAATTGTTGAAACACAGTGCCATCTAAAGGCCTTCCTTAATAATAGCAGCTAATCTTTGAACGTTTACAGCCACATTTGTACATAAATTGAACAATTACCACTGGATATTTTAGTTCAGTTTTCAGCAGTGAAATGGAAGATGCACTCTTACAAGTAATTTCAGACATACCCACACGTTTAAAGTCATATTCATATATTGTTCATTTTCATATATTAGTGAGGTATTTTTTTTATTATTAAGGTTTACACAATGTGAAGTATGAAAGAGTAAAGAATGCAAAATGCAGTGGCTTGCCCGAACTTTCTAATGTAGGCCTATACACTTTTAATATTATTTGTAATCTTGTCTGCCTTTCCTTTGGATTTCATTCAAATGTAAACAGAATTCGCTAACATGGCACTTGGTCCCATTGAAAATTGAGTTGGGATAAATCAGCTGAAAATAGCTGAGCAAAATATTTGCTGTCCATGAAAACCATATTTTACCAGGAATATGTGAAGAGTAATATATGATTAGTTCAAATTCTCCAGAGGAAACTCCCCTTTTTGCCTCATGTGCAAAGTGAGTTCTCGTCTGAGAGTCAGTGCTATAATTTGTTAAGTTCACACATACTAATGGCGCCACAGTACGCACCTAGTCTACGCTCACGACTCCCTGTCGTTGCCTTACTCTTGGAAACTATATTTATCTTGTTTTTTGCATTCTACGTGGAAGTTCAACACATATTCTCCATTACATTTTATGCAGGTTTGTACAGAAAATGATTCAATATCTGTATTTATGCCAGGCTACTTCTAATTGACTGTGTAAATGTGCCTTTTTTATTCCAAAAAGATAGGCTACGGTTTAGACAGTCCAATATACAATGTTCAAATACAGACTTTCTCGATGGTTCAATAGCTTTGACAATTGTACAGTTGGGGTGGAGATGGACTGCATGCAGCGCTGACTAGAGCTGATAAGAGCTTCTAACAGGCTCTCGCCTCACCATTCTGCCCAAATGCTTGCCAGCAGAGCAATGCTTGGAAAAAGCCATTTCCCAATAGGCTTCCCTTCACATGACAAGCCTCACGAAATAGAAGATTTCACCAATAATAGGGTTTATAAAGGTTTTACAGGCAGTCTCGAATTGTCATGTTGCATGTGCAGTTCAGGTTTTTCTTCACTAAAACCGGGGATCCTTAAAATGACAACTGTATAATAACTGTATGAATGTGTCACTTACCTGCAAACATCTGAAGGTGTGCTCTCTTTTGGTTTCAAGAGTTCCAGGATGTCCACGTCATGGTTTTTATGGGATTTGGCTTCTTGTCCACCTTCCTGGTGCGTTACGGCTTCAGCAGTACTGGCTTCAGCTTGCTAGTTGCAGCCTTGGCGGTGCAGTGGGCCATTGTGTTTCGGGTTCTTCTGCAATTACCATATCCAGGGCGAATCACCATAGAAAGGTATCCCTGTGTGCCTACTCCTGAGAAAGACAACAGGGCAAATACAAGTGACCACACAAACTAATTTGAGGAACTGAAAAAAACCCCATTATACTTTATCTCAAGCAGTTAAAGCCACTATTTGTGTTGCCAGGTTGGTCCTTGCAGAAATGAGTGCATTCTCATCACTGATTTCCATGGGTGTTGTGATTGGGAAGACCAATCCTGTCCAGCTTCTCTTGATGTCTTTGATGGAGGTTACTGGGTTCATTCTAAATGAGTGGCTAATTCAGACTTTACTGAAGGTGAAACATTTACCTGAGTCAAGTCTAGAAGCCCTGTTTGAATTTTTATTTTACATGGCTTGTGCATTGGACAACTGACACAGATGTGCAGAATATAATGAAATGGCATGTGTCCTAACAGGTCAAACTAAAACACATCATCATGTACCTCCACATATATGGGGCATTCTTTGGAATTATGACATCTTGGACACTATATCGTAAGGGTATTGAACCTCGTCATGAAAAAGAGAAATCTGATCGAAAGATGACATTATTCTCCTTCTTTGGTGAGTTAGAATACAGGTGCAAGACCTTTCATCTTGTTAAAGCAACAGTATCGAGCAATTTACCTCTTTTAGGCATGCTATACAATATAGGCTACATAACAGGTCTATACAATTTAGGACCACCCTGCACATACGTTGGAAAGCTTTCATTGCATATTTCCAGCTCTGACTAGTATACCCTGCTGGTCAGTGCCAGCTGTGACTTTGACTGAAAGATAATGTAACTATTTGGCATTTGTGTTTGCCTT
This sequence comes from Sardina pilchardus, assembly GCF_963854185.1. NCBI lineage: Eukaryota > Metazoa > Chordata > Actinopteri > Clupeiformes > Clupeidae > Sardina > Sardina pilchardus. The sequence continues at coordinate 15,485,765 of NC_085013.1, read as the reverse complement.
TATGGGCCATGTCTTCTCTTCATGTTGAGCTCTTGGTTAAATCTTTGTTTTTCAGGGACTCTTTTCCTATGGATATTCTGGCCCAGTTTTAACTCAGCGTATTTACTGAACAAAGACATGGATTTTGCAGTGCCTTTAAATGTCATCTGTAGTACATACCTGGCTATGGCTGTCTCTGCTGTAACTGCCATCGCGCTTTCTGTTCTTTTCAACCCTCGAGGGAAACTCAACATGGTGAGGTTGGCACTAATTTTCTAAAACGTCCAAAGGATCTTTGTATGAGCAACATCTACAGTTAAAGAGAAGAGGGAGGGCATCACATTTTTGAAAGCCACATCAAAGAAAGCTTGCACAGACACGTGTATAAATTGACTGAAATATCTAACTCAAAATATGAGTTTTGTGACTTTACACCAGCACTTTGCAATACAGTTCTATGAGTGGTGTTAAGAGTTGTAGCTGACTGGTCCAGGTGTCGTTCTGCCAGCGTCATGTACAGAACTGCATTCTCGCTGGTGGGGTGGCTGTGGGAGGCACCATGTCAACGTTTCCTCAACCTTGGGTTGCCATGGCAGTTGGGTTATCAGCTGGCATAATGTCAACCTTGGGACACCAATACATTAAGGTACATGAATTTGCTTAAAATGGGTCGATATTTGAGTATGGATCAGTAGAAATACTCTAACCTTTGTTGTTTTCTCCCATTAAGCCCCTAATGGAAATAGTGTTCAAATGCCACGACACATGCAGCATCCTCAGTGTGCATGGGCTCCCTGGCATTCTGGGATGGTTTGTTCGGCTCTTTCTTCAGATTGCAAACTTTGACAGCACAACAATGTAGGTAACATTCCTGTAACCTTTCCTGTATGTAATTGTACCTTTATGTACCTAACACAATATTCTCAAATCTTCACCCATCAGTGCAGTGAGGTTTACTGTGTATCACATCTTGATTCTCCTCATCACACTTGCTTCAAGTCTGACTATGGGAGTCATTACAGGTACTTACTGATCATTTAAAAAGCAGAGGTGGGAAAATCTGGTTTCTGAAAGAATAAGTCATACCGAGTATTGTTGGTTCATGTGCACTTAACAGGTCATTTCAGAAATTAGATTAACCACCCATTTGAGGAGTTCTGCTAATTAGAATCAGCTGGCTTAGTGAATTTTTGGAATAAATATGTGGTAAGACCTTTACTTTCTGAAGCCAATTTCCCATGTTTAGAAGATTACAGAATAAAGTTCAACAAGAAGATCCATGCACCTACTGAAGTCTTTATGACCGCTGGCTGTCTTTTTCAGGTATCATCCTAAAATGGAAGCTTTGGAGACCCCCTCAGGACAGGAAGTGCTTTGATGACCAGGCCTTCTGGAAAGTGAGTGTACTACCTGTAACATTATCCATATTCTGTTATACATTTGATAGCAGCATGCAGATGTCCATATTGATACAACACACTATGGTATGTACCACAATAAACTATGTTTCAATGTCAACAACAATGTCTGTAAAACTGAAATATTTTGCAGTTTCCCCATCTGGCAAAACACGAATGACAAGCTGGAAACAAAGAAAAATCTTTGAGGGGAAAAAAAGCAATAAAAACATACATTGATTACATGTTTCATTGTACAACTTTTTGCTTTTCATTTGTTTACTTGTACTTGACTAGCACATATATGAGATTCATTTTCCATTTTAAAATATGCATAGAAGACAATTTTACAATGTGTAATAACAAATCTGCTTTTTATTGTTTTGCCAGGTAAGACATGTAAAGAGCCGTTATTATGGCATCTTAGAGAAAGAAAACTAAAATAAAAGAGTGCATGTTCCTTTCCAAACATCAGATGTAGACCAATCAAACGCTTAACACAAGATTAGTTGATTTTTCCTCAAAACATGGACCTCATATCAAATTGTGCTTTTTACATTATGCAACTGTTTTTGCTAAAGCCACCACATACCATTCTATAAATAATGCATAAGTGAAAGCTACAGAATATACAGTCTGTATCAGCTGATATGGACACATATGGAGTAGAGGACTGCAACAGCACAAACAAGTTTTAGCCAAGGGTACATTTCACATGTTTTCTTGCAGGAGGGGCAAGTTCTGTAACATACTTATACTCACACCATGAACAGAATTTCCAGCTTTAACGATTTTGAAAACATTCCCTTTGAAATATTAGGTGGCATGACCATAAAACTCATACTAATCTGTATTTACCGGTAGTGTATTTGAAAACATATGGAATATATATATTTCTGTATATATAAAAAACAAAGGACATTATGTACTAGTTAGTATCATAACTCTGGGCACCTCCTGTTTATTGACATGACTGTTTTTAACTTTTAACCTCAAACCACTGTTCTTAATAGGATATCGTTTTGGTTAAGTGTTGCTACAGCTGAAGACTGTGCCAAGCAAAAATGGAATGCCACACCACGGTATGCGATATAGACACACAGTAACCCAAGCCTGCAGGAGTTTCTTATACAAAAAATGGCTGTGGCCTCCATTCTTTTTCATTTTTCTTTTATAACCACAGTCGTGACGAGATCAGACAGGTTTGACACTGCAACAAGCTAATGTTCTCCATTGGCGGCCAAGCTTTGGGGTCCATTTTGCAATTTTTGGTCTGACTGGTCTCATCACACCAGGGGTCAGGCTGAATCAAAGGGCAGGAGGCCAGCAGGAGCAGGAGTGTGTAACAGTTCTGCTGAGTGAAGACAGCTTATCACTGCCACAAGTCTTCAGTGCGTCCAAACTTAAACACTAGGCCACTGAAATAGAACATTAGAGACACCGATCATTGATGAGATTGGTGCAAACAGACATCAAAATCACTACAAAAGAGTCAATTGCTTTGGTTCAGGTGATATGGTTCAATACACCCACAAACACACACCAGACAACCAAACACTTACCCAAAGAAAATGAAAGCATTTTGGAAAAAAACTGCAATTCCAGGGTACACAATGGGTTTCTCTGCAGAATACAAACAAGAACATAATATTCATGTGATTTTCACACAAGAAACTACAAGATAAACACACGATACTAAACATTTTGAGATAACAAGTTTCCCAAGTGGTTGAAATGGGCTTCCATAAGAGAACTATTCAACAGGATGAAAAGGACAATGCTAACAGTCAGTGCTGCTGCTGACCATTTGGGTACCCAAAGCAGAACTGCTTTGTGGTGTGTGCTCTGCTTCTCCTCATCAGAGTAGCGAATATTGCATTTATAAATTACAGGGTCATAGGCTAGAGTTTATAGGCTACCTTCTGGCACGGTGAGTGTCATCTATTTCCCTCTCTTCTCCTCCTAACTCTTTCTTCTTAACTGTCTGATTTCTCTATCCTGTCTTCTGTGTTGTGTTGATGCTGTGGTGGCCCTATTGCGTCTTTATTGTATTTAACCATTAGCTTTCTCATTCATTTTTACCTATCAGAGGTAGCCTAGGCCTATCTGCAACTGTGTCACCAAGTGTGTTGAGGCAAGGATAATGGTCCCGGCAGCATTTTTTTACTAAATGAAACAAAACTTAAAGAAAGAAATATTGGTGTCCTCTGTGGTAGATACTGCCATGTGACTGCAACTGGGCTACGTGAGACCTGACGGTGCATTGAGGCAATGATAATCGTCTCGTCATCTAGTTTTACTTAATATTAATAAATTAAACGGAACTGGAAGAAAGAAAAGAAAGAAATGACCTCGTGCCCTCTATGGTAGATAGCGCCATGTTCACATTGCATGTAACATGCTGTTGCTGTATTTTGACATTGTAAACGTTTAGAAAAATGAAAAGCAGTTTGAAGTAAAGCTACTTATATCTATTGACTAAATGTTGGTGCCTCCTACGGCCCTTGGTGCCCTGCCCTGCACACAGTGTGTGATGCATGCGGTGGTAATGGCAGCACTGCCAACAGTTAGAGTAAAAACTTACGGGGGACAACGAACCCTCCGAACAAGATCCACATGGAAGCGATGAGGGATCCAAATGCCAGCATGAAGCCGATGAAAAGCCACACCCTGGCACCTAAGACAATGGATTCAGTGGAATTACGTAGATTGCATTTAGTGGTGTAAACACATCAATATTTAAGGAGAAATCTGGTAGCAGTATCAAGGTGAACTACTGGTAGATAAGGGCCACATTAAATCGACCACAAACTGGGACTGGCCCTCTTTGTAATCTAAATAAGCAAGAGATCAGTGCAATGAGGTCTTTAATTATGTTACTTAGGGATAAAAACTAGTAAAACAATAACAGTTCGGCTTCAAGATCCATACTGGGAAAACATTTTAACTGCGACATACCTGTCTGTCCCAGACATCCTTCACTGTAGCTATCTCCCCTCACCTGCCCATTGGAGACAGCATTGATCCTGCAAAAAGAACATCATCATTGCAAATGAATTTTGTTTGTCACAGTCACATTCTCTTGTGAATCACGGCAGTGACTTACATTAAAAAAGCCACCGTGGCTATGACTCCACATGTGTGGTAAGCATGGTGAAAGTCATCTTCTGTTGGATACTTCACAGCTGCATCAATGATAATCCACCATCCTGTGAAAAACTTCAGACATAAAGACACAATTGATTTCCTAAAACAGAAACAACGGCAAGACATCCAGATTCAAACTGTAAAAAGGTCCATTGTCAAAAACAACTCTATGCATAGAGCTACAAATAATTAAGGGTAAAACTTGAGGAACCTACAAGAACCCCAGCAGCTATCGAAGCTATTGTGTTTCTCTTCTCGCCCCAATCCACATTGCATTCACAGTCGCCACATCTGATTCCATCCAAAAAGCCTGACATGATTCACCACCTGAGAACAGAAGTAAACAGACCTGTTATTTAAACAGAGCCACATTTAAGGTGCTTAAACAGGTTATTTTGCCCGACATGGAGGTGAGAACAGGACCATCCTAACCCCGAAATCAAGCAAAAATCTATAAACATCTTAACAGGTAACATGTTAACGTTACATGGAAAAAAAACTATTCGCGTGGATGGTTGGGAAATGTAGGCCACTGAGGCGCTTGCTACAACAAAACAATGCCAAGGAACTTCTACCTTCTAATTTCTGTCTAAAGCTCTAAATTGCAGCCCAAGACACGAATAAGTTATTTGAAAAACAACCTGCCATTGGACCAGAGTGCTAAACCCTATTGACAAAACTATTTGAATTTTTCGACCTTCGTAGCTCTCAGTGCTGCGCAGTGTCAATGGGTTCTTAAAATGAGATGCTACACACAAAGGATTAACATCAACGTTCACTTCAACTGTTGGTGGATAAGAGATAAAACAGGCTGTGTTCGTCAGACAGTTTGGACAATAATGTTTATAGTTATGTTTATAGTTGCCTGACAAAATACGGCATTTCGATAAGCTACTAATTATGTTCAGGGAATAAAAACCTCTACTCCTCCAACAAGCTAGCTAGCAGTAGCAGTCAGCTGCCAGCTCTTGTGAGCTAATGTTATCCTGGCTAACCTAGCTTGTCGTTCCAGGAACGCCCGCTTATCCTCTACTCTAAAGCATACCATGATTCAAGTAAAGTATATGGGTATTTTTTTTTATCAACCATGCATGTAATCACGAATTTATTGTGAATATACATCAACGGAACATTACCAATTCAGACGTCTTCGGTCCAGTTTCCTCCTTATTTCCGACTGACTGACTTGTCCAAAGGCGCATGCGCATAATCGATTACTGTCCGTATTTACATCAGAGGACTTGCGCAGCTTCTAGCACTGCGGGAGGCATTCGCCATATTCCAATGCTTTAGGCTAGACATGATAATATTAATGGTTCATCTGTCGTTATGAAAATGTCATATTCGTACATTTTTAATAGACATTAAAAATGGCCTTTGTATTTTCCAAAAGTAACATCAGAATCAAGTAACATCAAAAAGTAACAGGATATACTGGTTTATGAGTCATGTGAGAGTGTCAGATGACATTGTTGATCACAAGCTTTTAGCCTGATTCATTCTGCTTTGATAGGCCTAGGCTAGGCTACAAACTTTATTGCAGGACAGTGATAGGAGTTTACTGTTCACACTAGAATGACACTAAATTATTATATCATATATTATATCAGCAACAACATCAACAAGTCATTGTAAAATAATTTATTGTTAAAACACAAGCCCTTGTAGGAAGTTAGAACATGTTTGCCATTTGTTATCAAACCACTAAGTTACAGTTCAATAGCATACTTTAATTTTCAGACATTTCATGATGACATACTGTACACAGAAAACCAAGAAACAAGTAACTACAAGACATTCTTGGTTTATGTCACATCACCTGAATAAAGCTAAAGCATCGTTGCAGAAAGAATACTCTTTCTACCCCAAAGGCTGGTATTGAGTTAACTATTAAATCTGAAGTTGTTTAATTGATGTTTCAATTTCATGTTGTGAAAAGACAAAGATATGCAAAACATTCATGCCAAGTGTTACTGATGCAATACATCATCAAATATAACTGATGGTGTACACATCCAGAATTATCTTGTCATTATTGGAAGTAACTGATAAAAAGCAATAGTGGTCTTTTTGAATAGCTTACTAAAAGCAGTGCATTATGCAGACAGATCAATTTTAGAGAAAACATCACAAACAGATCAAATCTACAGCAATGTGTGATGGAGCAACATGATTGTTTTCACCTAGCTGTGTGCCATGACAATAACAAATATTTACATTACATTTCAGAACACTTTCAGTAGTTGCAAAGCAACGGAAATTGAAAGAATGATGACTCCGAAGTATCCAATGTAGCCATAAACGCCACGCATCCTCTTTGCAGGATCTAAATAGTAAAAGTACATCCATGACTAACCAACACATACATGTAACTCAACTATTCCAAACATTCCTACTTTAATAAGAGTAATACACATTCAACTGCAAACTGAATTGGAAGTTTCCCATTTGCACAATTAATTAGGTGCATGTACCAATCTTAAAGCTCTAGCCTCTCTCTTGGTAAATTAGTTACCAGTAATAGAGTACCTTACCTCCAGTGTAGTAGCCCCAGGCATATGAGAACCTACTGGTCACCCAGATGGCACCCAACACAGAGGCAGCAACCTAGTCAGCAAGGAAGAGAAAGCACATTGGGTCTGTATGAATGTATGTAGCCTATACACATTAATGCACATTTTCTGAAATCTTACTAATTGTGATGAAACATTTCTTAACCTTTGATAAAACTTACAGGGTAGACCAATGCTGCAATAGTCTGAAAGACGAGCCACTGAGGATATACCTCCAAGGTATTCTGATGTGCTCTCTGAATGCAGTTGAACACTGGCTCCTTGTCACTGTACATTGTTGGATACTGAAAAGGAAGAGATCGAAGGCTACAGTGGCACAACATAATCATGCAACAAAACAATCTAACTGAAGCATATCATAAAGCATGAACATTTTGACACAGGTTTAATTTCAGACGTGGAGCCATTTTGTATCTGACCTCTAGGGTTCGATGACATCATCATTTCATTTCCCCCATTATTCCTCATTACAATAAAGTACATGTTTACAACTATTCAGTTTTATTCCAATAGAAAAGCTTATTTTGACCACAGCTGTTGCCCTGATGCCACACTGTTCCTGGAACACGTGTCTGGCCATTTCAGGTGTAAATGTAACCAAAGTAACCCGGTATAAACATCCATAACGGAAGATGGTAAACAGGCTTGTAGATTGTCTGCTGTGTGAAATCCTCTACCTATAGCACGAGGAATTTAACATCTCTCCTGTGTATATTTTACATATATACATATCTATGACTACTACTACTACTACTACTACTACCATTATCATTATTATCACTTTACCAAGCATTACTACTGCTTTATAATTGACCAATATGCAGGAGAGGCCGTAGGTTACACTGATTACAGAACAGCTTAGCTGTTCTATAATCAGTGTAACCTACGGACTCAAGTGGCTTATTGCTTTTCTAAAACTGTTAACTTATATTTAATGGCTTTTATTTTATGAAATCTTGCCAGATATATGTAGTAAGGTAAGTGTACCCATTCTAAGCCCAGTGGGGTATACTACGAATCTCGATTAGTGGGTTAGCGAGGTAAGTTGCGCTCAAAGCCAGGGTATTCTGTCATACGAAAGTGGATTTGTTTTGGCGTCGCTGTATCACCATGGTATCTTATGCTCGCAACCAAACCTGGTCAGGAGCTGGTTATGTGCTCAGTTATAGCTCAAATCGTGAAAAATCACCGCCCTCTGACTCATCCTACTGACTAGTGACCAATCAATTATCTTGAAAAACGAAGTCATCTCACATGTGAGAATCTGTCATCGCATCTACTGGAGCAGCTCCGCCTCTTCAAACATTTTGAAACTCGAAGGCGCTTTAATTATGTTGCGCATTCAGATATATCACTTTTATGGACATGCATAGCATACAATATCTAATGACCATCGATTTTTGGATGTTATAGGTTAGACACAAAAAAAGACCACCCTAGATTTTGCTACCGCTCATAAATACGGAAGTAATCGCTTTTAAACCGAGGCGGTCTTGTGCATCTCCACGTTTCCCCATTGGTCAAAGTCACCCCAACCACGAGAACGCGCACAGATCTGAGCTGAAAGCCTAGTTTGATAAATTCATCCGTGAGTGAGTTTCGTAATACCACTCTTTCGTTTTTAGCAATCCAAGTTATCCTAAGAAAGCTTGGTTATGTTCAGCGAGATTCGTAGTATACCCCACAGGTGACATAACAACAACAACAACAACAACAATAATAATAATAATAATAATAATATTTTATTTTTTCCCCTTCCTCCTCTGTAGTGTAATATAAGTTATCGTATTATTCATTTATTTGACTTTGTTTTATTTATAGGCCTAGACCTATACTCTACTTTTTACATCTTTTGTTACTTCATTGTTTCTGTAATCTGAACTTCATCAATGATCCTCCAAGAATAAATAAAGGTTTAATGAATGAATCATGATTGCCAAGCAACCTCAAAACTCAGCAACTGTAACTTTTGTATCAAGTCAAAGAGTATAGCAACAACAATGTATTACTAATAAATGTAAATAAACTCATCTTAATCCATTTTTATTAGCATAGGTAGTGGCTCTATGTTTCATTGACCAAGGATCTTCTTGAGTTTAGGATTGCCTTGGTCAATTACCCCCAGGACTGGACAGGCTAGCTAGATGATGGGACTGGCATAGAGCCACACTCAGAGCCAATGGGGTAAAGTGGCACAAGACCTGCCGATAATACAACCAAACAAAGTGCACGTCATTGGAAAACAGTGATGGAAGCTGATGTGCCAATGATCCATACATGTTCGTTCACACACAGTCATGTTTCCATCGAAGAGCTTATGCTTAAGAAAAAGTTGTGATGCTTTGTAAAATGAGAAAAAAAGTAAAATGATTTACAATGAATGATTTCCATGAAATAGTCCAATTGTTTTCCTTCAGCAGTTGATATGTTGTCAACATGATGTGTAAATCATAGCATTTTTTTTTTTATTATTCACATTTTACAAAGGGTCCCAAGTTCCCAACATTTCCAGAATTAAGGTTGTACAAGAATTTTGATAATGTGTCTCACACAGAGATGTAATGGCATTTAATGGAAGTTCTAGACTGCACAGTAAAATTCTAGAATGACTTGCAGAATTTTACTCCTGAAAATTTTGTGAAATGTATCTGCCTGCCCCCTGAGGCCAAATCTTAATGGCCCCATGTCTGAAAATGAAGTTGACGGTCTCAAGAAACAGAAAATGTCATGCATAAAATGCACAATATCTTTCATATAATGCTCCACTAAACCTTTATCTCACAATGGGCTCTTAAGCAAGAGAGGTCAAAGTTAACTGTTAACAAGTGGACTTATGACCTCTTGCTCCAGTTAATCATTCTGATTTTCAAGAGTGCATGGACACTGCACTTTTCTCAGTATTCTCTCCAATTCAATTACGGAATTATTGTGGTTATAAATAAAATGCACCTTTCACTTTGAACTAATAAACAGTTAATGACACTGCTGATTAGCATACAGACAGGCAGGTCCATATATGCCTTTTACTGTCTATATAGCATAGTGTAGCCTACGCAATGAGAGAAGTCTTAAACAAATTCAAATGCAGAGCCTACCTTCACGTCATATTTCTTCCTTGCAGACCCAACCTGGACCGCAAGATAACCCAGCATTATCCAACTGTATAGGTACGTGAAGATCACAAGGCCGAAATTTGAGGGTAGCACGTCAAGAACGTCCATCATGCAGATACTTTAACATACAATCGTGTGAATATACTGTCTAGTCTCTAGTCTCTTGTTTTCCCAAGTGAAACAACGATCTTTGAGGAAGGAAGTGGCAGGCCGGTCAAAGCGATTTCTAGTAGATAACAGTTCTCGCGATGTTTGATGATATTGGCTCTTGCTGGTTATCATGTTTTCTTTGTTTAAATATAACTTATCTTTAGTCATTAACTTTATAATCCAACTACTCTATATGCTCGTTCTTCACCAACTGCTTCGAATCGCCATATTTGTGAAACACAAAGATATTTGTGAGGAAAAGTGTAGTGAAAAACACACTGGTGAAACGTGAACATGACGTCACAACATATAATTCCTCCCTAGTCCTCGTGACTCCTGTGTGCACATATCGCAGTCGCCATTGGAGACAGTCAGAAGGAAATCTCTAGAGCAACAATCTGTGTAGAGAGAGTTAATATTTTGTTGCATTTTTGTTAATTTGATCTCAAACGACCACAAATCTATCCGTAAGTTACCTCTGAAACATATTTGAACTTCAAATCAAAGTTTTCTTTATTAACGGACGTTAATCCAATAGAACAGACCGAACAGCGTGGCCTAATTTAGGCGAGCGCTGAAGGAGCTTCTAACGACGCCAACGTGAAGCTATCACTGGTAAGTTCTTTATTACCAGTTTCATAACTAACTTAAATCATGAAGTCCATATTGACCAACATTTCGATATTATTGGTGTGGAATAGAGTGGCATGGCATGCGAAATATCCCATAACTTTACACTTAAAATGTAAATGTTGCTGGACATGTTGCCAGCTAACCTTAACGTTAGCTGAGTTGACTTAGCAGCTAGCATGTTCTTTGTGAGCGCTGACGTAAACGTACATTTAACGTTAGCAGATGGACTGTGGAGGTGTAGCACTAACTATAGAGATTTTTCGGAATGTCATGTTAACGTTAACCTGTAGTGAAACTGGGGGGTTTTACGATTATCTATAAGTCAAACTAGCTGTGTTTGAAATGTCACTGATAACAACAGTTGTGATTACGAGAACACAGTCGAGGCGTCCCTGGAAATTTCCAGAGTTGCGTAACGTCTGTGTTTATGAAACTCCGACAGCCTCCAGGGGCGGGCTGGTCTCTATAATGTCCAGGTTTCGGCTGAACTGTGCCTGTTTACTGACACTTAAAACGTATGTGTGGTGGTGTTATTTATTTTAACACGACGTTTCCAAAATAATTTCGAAGTGGAAATATCTGCTACTACGCTGCAGTAATTCTGAGATCTTTTTTTACAGACTGCAGTCGGTGCATCCCCTCTATATATCGGAGTTATTTTCAGACTGTTGCATAAAGACGCAAATTTAGTTCATTTGTTATTGCGCTTCTCAACTGTAGGGGGAACCCGAGAGCAAGTCTTGTTAAGCGCTGCTATATAATAACATGACGTCAGCCGATTATTCAACTTGTGTCACGTTTTAAAACGGAGTCATTGCATAATACACTTTGTCAGTGTTGTATCTAATGGATTTTTTTCTAAATTATTGTCTTCTCTGCTTTCCATAGAAAAACATGAAGACCACTGACAAGAGCATGCAAGCTCAGACAGCACGTCTCAGTGAGGGGCTGAGGTTGATCTTTGATCAAGAGTCATCCAGCTCTCCCTCCTCTAGTCCCCATTCCAGCAGCAGGAGTAGTGGAGGGAGCAGCTGCAGTACCAGCCGGGACAGTCGCTCATCCAGAAGCATGAAGCGATCTCATAGGAGGAGAGGTCATTCCAGATCTTCCTCCAGTTCCTCTACATCAAGTACCCAATCTCGTTCCCATTCTCGTCCTCGTCCACGATGCCACAGACAGTCGTCACATCATCGTTGCCGCCGTCATCGCCACTCGCCACCTCGCCGGTACCGGGCACGCTCCCGCTCCTACAGTCCTTCCCCATCATCAGATCGCCATTACACACGCCGAAGCCGCTCTCGCTCCAGGTCACCCGACAGCAGAAGGCACCGAGGCAGTGTTGGCCGATACCGGAGCAGACCTTCTGACTCCAGCCGCAGGAGCTACAGGAGCAGGTCTCGGACACCCGAGCAGTCCTCAGTCCATCTCAGTCAGGATGGTAAGAACGTGTCTGCTTCTAGTCTGTGGTTCTTTTATTTACTGAGGTACTTTATTTTGTTAGTTTGTGACACTTTAATGTGAGTTGTCAAGCTGATAAGTTGATCATCTTGGGTTGTCCTTCAACAGAAAAGAGGGAGCTTCTGAAAATCGCTGCAGAAAACGCAGTGAAGATTGTGGGGTCAGAACGGTTGCAGTTGCCTGAAAGTGTGAAGAGGACCCTCCAGCCGGAAGAGAAAGCGTCCCTGTCACCAGATCATAGCACTCCAGTCCCAAACAAATGGGTGAGACCAGATCCAGAACCCCAGCAGAGTCTAGAACAGGTGGGTGTTAACAGAAGCAAATAGTTTATTCTTTTGTGCGTCCTTTTTGAATGAGAGAGCTACTGACCGTATTTTACTCTTGTACAAGGTAACAGTACTTGAGCTGCTTAAATGCAGATGTGCAATTCTGACATCATGTAGTGTAGTATTTGAAACTGACCATTGCCAATATGGTTATCTGGATGTCCACACACAAGTCAATGAGTAAAAGTTTAAGAGCGAAGGGGTCTCTCTTTTTTTTGTAATTGTGAAACATTTTTTTAAACTGACCCCTTTCTCTGGGTTGTTTCTGTAACTTTTCCATTTCCTTTTCATAAAGAAGGTGTATTTGCAGGCATCTGACTGGCCTGGATCAGGCTGATTAAAAATAGTCCTCAAAACGCTGTGTGTTAATTACAGCAGAGGCTTATTCGAGTAGTTTGAATCATCGAGTCTGTCACGGACATTTAAAGGAAATGTTGAAGGTAAATGAGGTTTCTCCCCTTAGTAAGCATTACGTTTTCTTTGTGAGTGTGTGTGAGCGTGTGTGAGCATGCTTGTCTGTGTGAAACTTAATTCTATCCTCTGTAAGTGTGTGTGTTTTAACTCTTGACCGCCTTCGTATCACTGTCTGTAGGAACATGGTTTAGCTTCATGTGCTCTGCCTTTTTGTTTTATTCATTTCTTCAGATAACATGGTCTGCTCTCCAGCACCCCTCGGATTTAGGAGAGCGAGGGGGCAGTCATGTGACGCCACTGGGTTTGTGGAAAGGGTTAATTCTTAAGTCTCACTTGCACATCAAAGGTCAAGTAACAGTTGATGCCTGTAGTGTACCTTGTTTAAGAAGTACAGTACATATTAGTAGCGTTACTATAGTTAAGTATACATCTCTTTGTATTGCATTGATCTCCCATCCTTTCAAATTGGAGACTGTAGGTCGTTGCAACATAGACATTAAAGAAGTAGCCAACGCCTCATATCTGACTACATGTAACGTACTAGCAGGTTCTTTTCTTCATGCATAACAGAAACTTTTGATGTTTGTTTGCTCTTGGTTGAAACGGATGCGTTGTTATTTGGCAGAGCCTACCTCCAGCTTGCAGAAGAAGTGCAGGCGCTGGGACTGCACACTAGTGACTATCCCTGAGCCCTGAGCTGAAAACTTAAAAACTGAAGAAGAAACAACCCCCTCCCCCTCTCCATGTACCAAAGATAAGTTTGTGCCCATGCTGTGGCACAAGTTGGGGTTCAAAAACTGCATCATCAGAGAAGGGATCTTTTATTTTTATTTTTGTGCTGTTATTTTTTTCCTTTTCCCTTCAAATGTACTGGAACTAACTGGTCCAAAAGTTCGGCAACTGCCCATTGGCAGCAGTGCAGACAGATCTTCGTTGTAACATTGCAGATCGTAGCTATTAAGTCACAATTATACCTGTACATTGTGACCTTAATGATCTTGAGATAGTCATATGCATGGTTTGTTGTCTAAAGACAAAAAAAGGTCACATCTCTATCAGTCTGAGGATGATAAAGAAAGTTTGAAAAGAGTTTGTGATCACTTTGTTAAACAAGTCTGTTCCTTTTGTTTTTCTGGCAGATCACAGAGACGACCTCCGAGGATGGTGAATTAAGCCCCAAGATGTCTCCTAAGAGAAAACCCATCATGTTCAGCATCAATGTGAGTATGAATTGCATATTGAATTGAATTAACAAGTGACATTTTGAATAAATATAAATTAAGAAATAAAATTAAAGAATTAGATTAAGAAATAAAACACGTTTATGATTTTTTTTTTATCTTCACAGAACACTGTTGCAAAGCCGACAAATGGCAAACCTCAGGGCATGGCAGAGGTTAAGGTAACCTCAAGGGTTGACATCGTGGGCAGCAAAAAGCCTTATGGCCAGTGGATCCCAGTCAAGACAAAAGTCCTTCTTTCATCGAAACGTTAGCAAGCTTGCTTGTCCATGCAAGACTTTGTAAATATTGTATTTATTGTATATATATGGGGTGGAAAGGGGTGTATGGAATTCATCATAGATATTTTCTTGCAGATGTACAGTAAAAAGCAATTGAGGGAATTGGGAAGAAGGCAAGAAGAAAATCTACAGGTGGGATATTTTTGTGATGTTTCTGTGGTTTTAAATAAAGACATTTAATGTGGAATTGTCAGTGGCTCTTAGTCCTTTTTGTCTAGCTCTTGAAATGACTTAACCATAATAAATGTATGACTACTTAGCCAGAAAAGAGTAGGCTGGAACATGAACTAGTGGGACTTCTTATGACATTGCACAACTAGCCAGTAGATGGAAGTAGAGGACTACATCTAATGTTAGCCCTCATCTGTCTCAATACTCAATCCCGGAGTTCAAGATTGTTAGTGGTTTTAATAGACTTCATCGAACAAAGAGGACAAGATAGGAGACTTTAATGTTGTGGTGTTATAAATCCACTACAATTATTTTGTATATGTTTGATGGTTGAGCTTTGTTTCTAAAACGAAGATTTGGCAGGTGTACAGCACAGATTTTGGTCTTAGAAATATCTTGAGCGTGTAACAGTCTGCCATGATCCCAATGGAGTCGATCCATGCCTTGCCTTACATGACCTTCACTAGATTTATCAAGGGAAATTGAGCATTCAGTTTTGACATCAGAATGAGTGATTCCTAGTTCTAAAATTTTTTTGTCAGCTGAGTTCACTGTAGCTAGGGGGGACAGGACTTTTTTTATTATTATTTTTATTTAGGCCTACATGTCATCAACATTCATGCGCACATGCATTAATTCGTGTCAAACGGCATTCAGTGAGGGACTTCCAATATCCTCACAGTGCTGTGAGCTGCAGCTAGCAACAGACTTCATTTTAATGTAGCCCGATACTCCGCCACAAGGGAACGCTGCCCTCTAAATCGGGAACATCCTGGCAAAACCACAAAAGAATCTTGACACATCTTCTGAAGATACCCCTCCATGTTTACAGATGCACATAAAGGCCTCCATTGTTTGCCAGACACAGAACGCCTTTTCAGTTTGGCTTGAGAAAAATGCTTCAAGTCACCCCTCGCAGGCAAAGTTTATTTGATGTTTAATTTTCTCTTTTAATGCCACGGATGCCGGGCATCTATTTGAGGCCATCACATGAGTATAATTTTTATTCAAAGGCGCCTGTCTTAGAACTCTAACAAGTTTAACAATAGTGCTATCTTATCTTCACCAAAAGACTAAACACCTTACTACAATCAATCTTGTGCGCGGTAATATCCACTTTTGAAAGCCTACTGGCTGTGTTCATGTCATGACACATCATCTTCAACATGAAGCAGACAGAGATCAAACATGTATAAACAATTATACAATCTAATCAAATGTTGTAAAGGTTTATGGATTAATGGGGTTGTCCTTAATGACACAATTTGTGTGTTACAGATGTAAGAGGACATGTTGGCGTAAGTTTAAGCTATTTAGTTTAAATGACCTAATTTTGAAAGCTGTTGATCAAGAGATCTAAGCTTGAAAGCTGTATTGAAGTTATGAAAAATGACTGACTTGAAATTCCAACAGGGTATGTGTGTTTTAAGCACCCTCTTTGCCAGTGTTGGGTAAATGTAGGATTGTCTGCAGCTGACTGAGTCATTGTCATCTGTTCCCTTTGCAGTTGAGTTCAAGTTGTCATTATAAACTGTAATGGCCCTTGAACAGACAATGAAAACAAGCAGCAAATGCTAATGGGGATAGGCTACCTCAATTAGGCCACACCACAGCAACCAACCACCCAGATTTCTTCAATGGTATAGGATTTAAGGTGGTGTGTAAATAAAGCAACCAAATACATTAAAAAGGGGGAAAACTAAATAAAAATTAGAGTGCAATTCATGGGTTTCATCCGGTCCCTTTCCACAGGTGTATAAAATCAAGTGCCTTGATTATGAATGCAGTCTGCATGGTGCTTGATTAATACACCTGTGGAAAGGGACCTGATGAAACCCATGAATACAATCATCCTTGGAATCTCTAAACTTACCATGAAAGACCAAAAGAAACTAGAAAATGTAATTCCATGGAAGGAATTACCATTGCATGTAAATGCGAAAAAGGTTGCTGACTGTGTAAAACATTAGGCCTATAGTTAAAAAGACAACTAGGCTACAGAGAACAATAGATAGGCTAAATAACAATAACCCAATTACAATTCCACTGAAAAGTCACATTTAAAAAGTGATTTATGAAAATGCATCAAAATTGTGGATATAGGCTATTATAGAAAATAAATCTTCATTTATTAGAATTTAAAAGACTGACATGAAGTTGCCAACTTCAAAGTTGCAAGAGCTGACACTTAGTAGCCTACAGTGAAACGACTGGTAGGATAGCTATAGCCTTCATATCTACACTAATGCAGGTTAAAAGTAGGCCATACTAGACACCATTGGAATACAGAATAGGAATTGGAATACCTACCCTACAATCTCAAATAACGCCAATCAACGATGATGCAGCAACAGGTAGGATATCTAGCAAATGTAACGTTAGCTTACAGTAGGATATGTTATGTAGGCTACAGGATGAGCTATGTTCTTCGAAGTGTCTCCAGGTGTGTGATTGTCCTAATAGGAATGTACAATAAGCTGTTAACAAAGGTTTTTAATTTGTGAATGATACCGAAAGCTTTAAATGATTGCCTGGTTGGCAAGTCCCCAAGCTGAAACGACTAGCTAGCTTGCTAACAAACAAACGTGAAATGATAACAATGCAGTTTGTGCTAGAAACGACTGTGAGTAGACTTGAACCTAAATGTCTATCAGGTTGGACTTCACTTAAAACGCTGGGTGAAGACAAATAAGTGTCTCTGGTGAAGATCGGTGTCGTGTAGGCTGCTCTGTGAGATGGCTAAAAGCCCTTGTGTAAGTCCTGTTGGCCTTGCAGCCTACCCGACGTTAAACCTAGCCTGGAGCAAGTTTGGTTGCCGTTAGCTACATACAGTGTTAAATTTACGTTGACGTTAGGTTAGATTGTCTTTAGCTGTTGATAACGTTACCGAGAGCAAACCGGTTACTGTAATGATATAAACAAATGTAAGGAGTAGCAGCTAGCCTAACAGGAGACAAGACGATAACGTCCTGGGTTAGCACAGCAGTACAGCTTAATGAGTAGACATAACATTCAGGTGCAGCAGCCTGGTTTAGCCCATGGGTTTAGCGCAGTGGTGTGGATCCTTGATTACGGACAGCTGAGCACTGACGTAACAGAGGCTTCGTTGCCGCCAAAGCTTCTCAATGTTAACTCTATGAGAGTTTTTAATTCTTTTATCGTCAATATCTTAAAAAATATAAAGTTCACAAGTGTGAAAAATACATTCGTCAAATCTCCTTTACAAGACCTTTGTATGAGTGCTTGAATGACGTCAAACGGTTAAGTGGTTTTAGCGTCAAAAACCGTTGATTTTGGTCGGAAGAAGAATAATCCCCATAATAATAAGAAGAACAGGGATAACAGTACATTGCATTTACATGCAATGTAAATAGGAATACGTGTGATGCTCAACTGTTCAGTGTTCTAAGGTGGCTTTTTCAATGGGTGTATGTGTAAATAACCAGATTAGGCATTGGGTCAAATATGTGTGGAGACATTATCAATAAAAGTCAGTAATTTTCAGAAGCTTTAGTTGAACATTTAAATGACAATAAAATTCACTGATTTTGACTGATGGGATTGACTATCAAAGACGGATGCTTTGTATGGACTGGACCCTTTGTCATCATGCTGCCCCCCACCCTGGGAATTTGCAACTGAGAGGAAATGTATGGGGTAAGTCATAAACAATCACTAATTCTTCGCACGCACCCTCCTTTGAAAAGAGCCATCCCATCCACAAACCAAACAGGGCAATTATCTTTACCCCCTCCAAGGCTAATTCATAACATTCATTTACCACATGTGGGCTTCACATGCACATATCTGATTCATATGATGGTGTGACACGTTACAAAGAACCTCACCGCCCCATCGACACACACAAAGCTTATGACTACACATAGTCTGCTGCGACTGCTGCATCTTTGACTTGTGTACTCATGTCAGATGTTTTTATTCCCTTCAGCTTTGCAGGGGTTTAATTAAAGTCAAAGCGTGTCCTCGGGCCCCTTAGCATACTGTACAGGCCTGAGGATCCATTTGACCAGGCACGCCAGGGAAATCAGCTGCCGGACTTGGGAGAGTGCGGACGGAAGACATGGCCAATTATGACAGCATGAGATTCTTCAGTGTCTCCTTTGATCTAGTTTCAGGTCACAAGCCTTCTCCTCTCATGTCGCTCTGCTCCGAGGCCTGAGATGAGCCCGATAAAGTCACCAAATTGAATTGCAGAATTGTTTTTCTCCCTACACCTACACTAACGCATTCTTTGGCTGGTATTTTTAATGTGGCACACTGGCGGTATGCCCCCCGGAGATAAATGTTTTTGAATTCTCACGCATACTTGGGAAGCACATGAGCTCACACACACACGCACACACATAACCAGTGAGTCACCAACTCTCATAGATAGAAGGAAATGTAATTGAAAGGTGTATCAATCAACACCATATTTGTTTATTATGCAAAACAAACAAGAAATCACAAAACAATATGAAATAGAATGCATTTATATAAACAAAAATACCGATGTAAAGAGAAACCTTGCATAATCAATGAATAGCTAAATGGTCAAATGTTTTGTCTGCTTAAAAGAAAAAATATAAAGAAATGTAAGAGAAATCTGTTTTACAGCCACCTCTGATGATATCACAGTCCTCACTGCTTTGTTATGCCACCCTTCAACCAGAAGACAAAGAGAAGCTTGTTCTCCACAAAGATAACAGGGGATCGCCCAGAAGAGAAATTATGGGTGATTTTGCTTTTATAAGCTGATGGACAGCTGCTGAATCCGGAAATGTCTAGAAACATTGACCTATGATTACACAGCGGTTCCTCTCTCCAGGTTCTGTTTGATCTCGGCAGTGTATTTGCCGTAGAAACGCTCAGCCTTCTTGTTGAACTTGGCGTTGCGCTCGTTGATGTAGTCAATGTCTGCATCATCATTGTAGGCTCGTCTGCGGCTGTATTTAGCCCGCTTCTCAATCCTGTTTGGAGGGGTTGGGAGAGGTAAAAGTGACAGGGTCAGACAAAGAGATTTGTGCTTTGAATACCCTAGATACCCTTTGAATTCACTCGACTGAAGCTTTTCCAGACAGTCTTGCTTCACATTCTGACATGCAGTTAATTCGAGGAGCTGACAATACAATGGAGCCAGTCAACTTTCAAGCCCGCCGAAGCAGCACAGCTAACACAGACACGGTCACTTTTTTTCCTCTCTCCAAGCATCTTCAAAGCGTGGAGATATGCGTCATGACCTGGCACCAACTGCATTGGCTAATCTCTCACAGAAGCTATGGCTACAATAGGACACCCAAAAATAGATCTTGAAAGCATAATCTCGCCTAGAACACCAAGGCTGAGGAGAGAAACAAACACATGCACACACGCTATCAGTTTTCCAAGAACTGTTTGTCATGGAAATTCATGAAAAGTAGCACTAAATGCCCATAGCATGACATCACAGGTTAAGGCACATGGTCTCTCTACAAATTGGCACAATTTTTCATAGCTTTGTTAAGTTGTCTACAACACAAAATTTAAACTGATCCAGATAACAATTTAACGGGTAACCAGTAATGACTAATTGCTAAGTTTTCAGGCTTAATTAACATTAGATTGGCATTGGCTTGCCCAATACTGTATACAGCAAAGATAGACAACTCAGATGATGCCATCATCTAATGTTATTCATGACTATACAGTTGAACATAAGAGTCTTTTCACAATGTTATGGCATGTCCTGGTCTCTTTCCATCCCCTCCAACCTCCCACTTACTGTTTCTCCAGGTCCTGTACCATGCGGTCGACGCCTTCTTTGGTGGGCACGTGGGTTCCATGAATCAGACTGTTGGAGGTGGGGTGGAAGTCCTCACCACTGAAAGGTAACCAGAAAGGTTCCATGTCACAAATAATGTACTCTGTGCACACTATATTTCATCAGTTCACTTGCCTTAGAAAACATTTAACATGCTTAATTCATCTTAATCACTTAATTCATCTCCATTATCATTTAACAGACCTAAAACTGGCATAGTATTTAGTCAAGTAAAAGTGCACAAGGAACATACTATTCCTCTCGTTGCCTTTCGTAGCTCTCCATGTCTGGCTTGATTTGCTTGGTGAGCCGCTGGTACTGGCGCTGCTGGGCTTCAGCATAGCCTATTGGTTTGGAGAGAAATAAAAAGAGATGGAGAGAGAGATACAAAGTCAGCGGGAGAGGAAAAACTCTTCAGTTCATAATTGCCAGAACCAATGAATAACAGCCACTGTTTCCCCCTCGCCCCCCCTTCCTTGTCAATTCATCTCTTTAAGGCTTGAAGAGCAACAGCTGGCAGCCATATTTGCCACAGTATAATAAATAGTGGTGTGCTTTCACTGTGTGTGAACAGGACTCACCAGAGAAACCCGGGTCTGGATTCTTCTTCTTCTTCTTCCTCTCCCACCTCTCAGCATCTTCTGCACTGATCTCGAGCAGCTTCACGCGGTGGTAGTTCTCCCCATTTTCTGCACACTCCTACAAACCACACATCAGTGTATCAGAGCTGTGCCTGTGGTGCCTATGTTTTCCTGAAATGGACCCCTTGCAGGATACTCAATCCAACTTAAATTTAATGCAATACGCCTTATTGACATGATCACTTAAAAGCAAATGGCGTTGCCAAAGCACTGAATATACAGAAATAGAGAAAGCCTCAAACCATAAAAAATACAGAACTCCATATTCTCTCTGTTTATTCTGAAAGCCTCAGAAGCACCTTCCAGGTGTTAGCTTTAAGAATAAGAAAGCCTGACTGTAATGTGACTGTAAGGATGGCGCAGACATGAGATAGCACTTGTAATATTTACTTTTGTAAGCATTATAGCCCAGACTTTAACCCGCAACTCACACCTCCAAATTGGGAGGCGAGCACACTAGCAAGGGAGCTAAAACCCATGGGTGCTAGCATTGTTTACAGCTCTTATGTCATCGAGTCTCAAATGTAAGTACATAATGTAATCTGAAAACTGCTGCCCTGATGAACAATGCAATTCATCTCAGCGGGTATTCGAGATAGATAGATAGATATTTATTGATCCCCAAGGGGAAATTCAAGAGAATGGAGAGGTTGGGGGATTCTGCCTATAATGGAGTGAAATGGACATTTCTAAGCAACCCCAAACTTTTGACCGGTAGTGTAATTAATGCATAGGTATGTCCCAGTTGGCTACCATTATACACAACCCCCTAAACCTCACTTTCATCACAGCAGCAATGTAATCGGCTACCTCACATACTGCACAGCTACGTCCCAGCTAGCTGCTGTTACAGAAACAAGTGATATATTGCAGCTTGGGCTATTTTGTTTACATTAAAAAAAAAATCTTGTCGCCTCATTTGACATCTGCTGGCTCAATAGAATACTTTATTTTTTAACACAATATGGATCACAATTAAAACATTTTCCAATAGGTAAACGTCAGATAGAAGAGACAAGAGGTAAACCAAAAATATAACTCTATGCTTAATACGAATTGGACATTTTTTTATTAACTATAATCTGCTGAAAATGCTCTCTATTACCTTATTTAAAGTAACAAAAAAGAAAGACAAAATGTTCACCTTCTTCTTCTCGTCGACCATTAGCTCATACTCTAGACGAGCTTTCTTTGCCTCCCAGTTAGATGGAAGTTTCAGTCTCTTGTCCTCCTCAACCACCTCCTGATGGTTCTGTTTGCGAGCTTCATTCTGCAACAGAGAAAATACATTTTAATTCACCTTAAATGACAGGTCAATCAGTTATACTCCGTAATATGAGATTTTCGCGGTAAAAGACGAAACATGACTTCGCTGTTGCATTTTGTAATGGTTATAGATGGTTTAGGATTAGGATGGTGTTCTCAAAGATGGACTCGTGTGAACATGTTTTACATGTTTCATCCTTTAGCAGACACTTATATCCATACAGGTTTTTTTGGTACACAATGTGATAGCCATGGACATTCATACCATACAACACTTTAATCAGCATCTTTTGTTATTTCCCAGCAGCACAACATCACTGAGAAACATTGTTGAGCTCACCCTTTTGAAATGAAGTTCACGAAACTTTCTTAGCCTCTCCTCTCTCTTCTGGGATGCGAGGCTTTCTGATGTCTCCTCTTCAGGAACTGGCGTAGACACCTACGTGAGTTTTAACAGGATGACTGAAATCAGCTGATATATGCAAAATTATCAAATGGCAAGACACATATGGATACTGAGCCATATACAATACAGATCAATGGACAAACAGTCTAACCAAAGATCCTTTCGAACGGTAAGTTCTAGCATAACCTTAGCTACACCAACACCGAACCGACACTGCCGCATTTACCAAGTGAGTTTAACATCACACTCACAACACCATGATCAATCCTTATTCTTCTCCCAATGAGTACAATTATTGAATTCAGTCTTCGATGTCGTAGTTTTTCCCCGACCACCAACCTCAATCAACGTTGGCTAACAGTTAGCTAAAAGCCCGACGGAAGACGGCGACGATTAGTAATAGTGAAAACTAGGGAGAATGAACGAATATCTGCCATCATAAATATACAGACACAATGAAAGCTATTTTAAAATAATACAATAGTTAGCGCTGTTTAAATACCAATAATCCCATGTTTCGAAATATGTAGCTGGCAACCCCTACCTCTACACCAGACGCCATCTTGAAAATTGTAAACAGGAAGTGACGTTTCGATATATTAGTTTGACTTTTAACCATGCGTTTTACAGTCTATGGTTTAACACTGATAGAAGTACAGATATAAGCAAGTAGGCTAGTAGGCTGATAAAGGATTTTTGGTGCAGGCTACGCAGGCCTACCTCTGTGTAAGTGTTGTTTTGTCCCATGTTATTGATTAGATAGAAGTAGTAAAATAGTTTGGTAGGATATGCCTATTAACAGCTCAACAGACACATTCATAGAGTCTAAAAGAAGAATTTTGATATCGGGATAGCCTGTAGCAAAATTCAAACTCATGTTTTCTTTTTATTAAGAATTTAGCCTGTCAATAGTAGCCACTGATTTCCCCCCCTGTTCAGCACAATTAGAGGTTAAACTCTCATGCATGATGCTTTATGTGTGTCTCTGTAGTTTACACTCAACAATTAGGGGATATAAACAACTGTCTGCAGAGCATCTTTAACACAGTCTGTCGGGTTGACTAAAATAGATGCATTTCCTGTTTGATTATGTTATAATTAACTGAGCACTTAAAGAGGATGTAATTAAGCAGAGTTTATAGCCTCAGATTAAAGCATCCTCCAGATCACAGGCGATGGTAATGGGGTGATGCATTTTCACTGGAAACCAGATGTAAGACCATCACAACAATGCAAAACAATGTGAAACATTGGTTGGTCAAAGACACAGTAGTCAGGAAACAAATCCTATTGGATACCAAATTATGTAAAGCACTGTTAGAAAATGATCATTTTGAGTGTTTGAAGGATTGGATGTAACAAATAATTTGATGTATTTTAGCTGATGATGATGGTTTGAGTGTGATGGGTGTGTAATAGTATGTTTGTTTTTTGGGACAGAGAGAAGGAAATGGGTTTGTTGCTCTCCCTTTTATCCCACTTCATTGTGCATAGCAACCAATGAAACCATGCCTATACACAAAAACACAGATCTATCCTTATATGTAGACAATTCTAGTGATATGCACACTCATTTTTAAAATTCAAAACCCCAATTTAAATATGTAAGCATTTGAAGCACTGTGAATATACTAAAGATGGTGCCTCTTTCTGTCATAGAATAGTGGAAAAGTAACCAGTCATATACAGGTTATGTTGTTCATCATAACATAAGCATCATAGAAAGCACCATTTTCATTAAATATAACTCAAAGTTCTACTTCCAAGTCCTTCAGACTGCCATATCTGTAAGACCAGAACTCTTAGTGTGTACAGCTGTCCAACATCTGGAAAGTAATATAAACATCATGGCCAATAAAATCATTCCATTTCCTTAATTGCTATCCCTGTCATTTCCGCACTGAATGAAAAGTTATTAATTCCGGGCCAAAGAAAACATGCGTCTCCATTGCACAGAGCTGTAATGCTACTCTGCTATTGACAAAAGAGTGGAAATCCAAGCAGAGAAGCACACAATTAATTCTCATTCGGTTTCCATGATGCATTGATTTATTAATCAGCCACCACCCATTTTTACAAATTCACACACACACACACACACACACAAACATCTCTCTCTCTCTCTCTCTCTCTCTCTCTCTCTCTCTCTCTCTCTCTCTTTCTCACACACAGACACACACATTAATTTGTGCTCCTGTGGTAAGTTTGGCAGCCTGGCTGTAGCCTGTAGGCCTACTTCAGCTTGTCTGTTTTCCTTTGCCTTCATCAACATTTTTTTCTTTCTCTCCATACCGTCCGTCCATCCCCCCCCCCCCCCCCCGCCCCCCTTTTTTTGTAGAGCCTATCAGGCGCCATTGTGCTCTCTCTCTGTTGGTGTTCTACACTGTTTGCCCATAACAATCCAAATGCATACTCAAATAGCACCATCATCATCATCCATCGCATGCCTTGCTTAAATCCATATTGCACACCACATTAATTCATGCAATTATGCGTAGACAAATATCTCACCATTAACCCATTCAGATAGTCCTAATGCTCTTTAATGCTCTCCTAATGCATTGAGTTCATGGTCCAAGATGGCTTAACATGTCCCACACAATGTACACTTTCTCTGAGTGATTTTTCTGGGCACACCATGTGCTTTAAAAACAAGGCTATAGCATTACTGAGCACAAGCCTAAAATAAGGGCAAATGGGGAGGACATGAAACATATTCAAATACCACTGGTTGTAGAGCTATCATTCTTGAAGTGCTGTTGACAATTAAACTTCCAATTAAGACCCATTATATTTTTTTTCCACAAGCATCAACCACCAAAGCCCTGCTGTTGCCAGAGAACTGTGGATAAACATATGTCTTCCAGTCTACTCTCTGAAGCAATGCTGACTAATCTGCACGCTTATTATCATAATTAGTGCTCAGACTTTTAGGGCCTGAAAACAACAAAAAAGTGAGGGGAAAATAAAAGCCAGTACCATGGTGGCTCTGTCCATCTCATTGTGGAGGACAATGGAATGTGGAATTGCAAGTAGTATTTATGTTTTGAGACAGGACCGTGATGGAAGAACCAAAGAAGGTCTCATGATGCCACAAGAGGGCACCATGTAACATACAATGCCCCGATCTCTTTTTCTCTCTCTCTTTATCTCTCTCTTTCTCTCTCTCTCTCTGTGTATTTGTGTTAGTGCACTTTGAGCAATGTGCACATCTGCCAGTGCACGAATCAAACACATTTGAATATTGCTTTTGGGAATCAAAGTTCAATGACAATGGATTATTTTGTCACAGTTGCAATGATCTAAAACATTTTACCCACCAGAAAGACATATTTACATTCTACAGTCCTTTAATCCCTAATGAAACAAATGTGTTCTCATCAAACGAAATCTATAAGCAGAACAATGCAGCACAGTTGAAAGAAAATGAAAAGAAGCAGAAAGAAGTGACGGGCAAATATGAGGGAACTGAAACTATGAAAAGACTATAGGTGAGTATATGGAACGAGGACTTTGTAGTGAAACATTCATTATCAGTGTGGATGTGTGCACACCAAATAGCCCAGGGCAGAAATACAGATCCCTCACTACAAATACTTCCTTTCTACACTGCAATATAGCTTGAATGTTAATCCACATTTGGAGGTCGCTTTTGATAAAAGTGTCTGCTAAATGAACAAATGTAACTGTAACTGTAGACCATTCAACAACAGAAAGGCATTGGTGGATGCACAACAGACAACAAAACAGGCATCTAAGTATGGACATGAACATCATGTATACATGTATTATTGCACAGATTCTAGGGTGAACAGGTGTGGAATGAAGACAGAGATAACAAAGTATTATCACATGCAAGTCTTATTTTTCCTGCATTCCAAACCACATAACTCCAGCGCATGCTGTCTCCCTTCCCTCATCATATGTGGAGAACAATTCCCTCTTGCACCCCCGCATCTTGAGCTCCCATCCTCTCTTCCCTCTGACCTTAATTAGATGCTGCAGTTCTCACTTGGCGACACAATGGCCTGTTGTGGAGGAAGCTAGCTGGAAGACGCGTTTGCCAACAGCCCCTGGACACACAGCTGTGAGAGGAACAGTCGCTCTTATCTGTCTCTCTGCCGGCGCAGAAAATGTGACCCAACATCAAATGGTTCCTCTCGGCGGGATGCGCAAATGGCCACAGCTTCCTCACATCGGATGCTTGGACGGCTAACACGCAATTTAGCGCGGAGGAAATAAAGGAGGCCAGGGAACTATTTTTTCTCAAGTTCACACCATCAGAGCCCTACTTGCAGACCTGCTGAGCCGCAGACTCGTGACAAGTTGACCTTTGCTTGGTTGTGGAGAACTGTACTGATGTTTGCGGGCTTCAAATGAAGTAGACACCAGTCATTTAGCATTCAAAAGTGTTTCAATAACAAATGTCGTGATTGATTGCCTGGATTACTTGATCTTCATGTTTATGATGATGCTTGTGCAACAGCTGCTGTTGCATGCATCGACTTGTTGACTGGCAAATCATAGTATTTGGACTGAGATGAAAGACAAAATGGCCCACTTGAATCATCAACCACTGTCTCAAAACAATAACACAGCACATGCCCATCTACTTTCATGGTCTTACTCAGTGGGCAATGAATGGTACCGAACAATGCATAGCAATAAGTTATGCCAAAAAGTTAAAGCGCACAGTCGATTTGAAACATTATGTATGACACAAATTGTCAGTATGATTTAGCAAATCAGGATAGTACATTATGTAACATCAAAGAACCTTGAACTTTAAAGGTGTGTTGCTCTCTAACTTCAGTGGGCCTATTACCAGTGGGGGAGAGGGAAAGCCCCATGGAGTGTGAAAATGGATAAGTGCTAATGGGAATGAGACGTGGAGAAAAACAGTGCAGAAACCAGATATGGCCCTATTCACCTGGTAACACCAAAATGGAATGCATTTAGCGCAGTCCATTAAACTGCAAATCCTCTGAGGCAGATATCACTCTTGGATGTAGCTTTGTGTTTGTGTGTTTCAGCTCGCGGCTAAACACTCTCCTCAGACTGGGAGGCCTTGATGGGGCGTGGTGTTTCCAAACTTCAGCTCCCCCAACGGGTCTGGCAGCACATCAGTGATGAAGTTACATCCTAAAGTGAGTGGAGGGTTCAGCAGGAGGAGGGGGGGGATTGAGGCCGTCTCCTCTTTCTGCCGAATGTAATCCAGTATCGCATTGCAATGTAATATGCTTGCCTAAATAAGAAGCATCGTTTGAATTTGCTGTGAGCCGGCAGTGCAGAGATCTTCACTAGAGCATGTTTTTGCAAACTCTCCTTCAGTGCAATGAAGTCATGCCACAGGCCTCCGGTTATGCGACTGACATCAACGCTGTCTGTTTATGACATTTATATTTTTAAATCTCATCTGATGTGGTAGTGGATCACGCTCACTTACAAATAAAACTAAATGTTTCCATGAAGCCAGGGCGAAGCCATTTGTAGAAGAATTGCACCATTTATAGTTTTGTTGATTAGAAAAAAATGGACAATTGATGAACTGATTTTGTGTCATGGGGTCAGATCTTGGCAACTGGATCCAGCTAAGCCAGCGATGTGGCCTTCTGTGCATTATCTCCATTGGCCATGGTCCTGTGTGTGTTTTGTGGAGTCACAAAAATAATGGCAGAGTAACCACAACAAGCAGATGAAGCTCAGGAAAACAAACATCCATGTCAGGCGCTGCTCCTGTAGCAGGGGAGGGAGGGAGGGAGGGAGGGAGTGAGGGGGGGGGAGGAGGACGTGGGGCGGAGGCTGGAGCCCCCCTGACAGGAAGCTCTCTGGGACAAATTAAGATGCCGTTTGTGGCAGTGCGCTACCCCCTCCTCTGCCGCCGTCGCTGTTCCCGGTGGTTAAGCGGCTCTTGGCAGGCGTCAGACGCGCAGTGCTATGGCTATTATAGTGCCATCACACCCGCACGCCAAGCCAGGGTGCATGATGTCACTTCCCTCCCGGTCACGGTGGTTTGGTATTGGCCAACCGGTGGCCGTGACAATTTGTGCCCCCACAGGGAAGCCGGAGGTCTGCCAAGACCCGGGCTGCCCGCCGTTAAAAAAAAAAAAAAAAAAAACATACACCCCTTGGCTTCAAAAAGGAAATCACGGAGGCCACAGGAGAGAGGAATCCCCCCTCCTCCAGGGGGGAGGAGGTGCGAAGAGAAGAGTCGAGGAAGGAGCCAGCGAAGCTGTTTCATCTGCCCTGGACTGAGACGGTGGCCCTCTTGGCCGCGTTCTCACTCTCTGCCCACGTGGTCCGCCAACTGCTCTGTAACCTGTCCCCCCCCCCCCCCCATCCCCTGTGGCGCTGTAGCTGTGTGGCATGGCGCGGGGTGAGGGCCCCTGGCTGGCCGGCCGGCCGGCATGGCACGTTTGGAAGAGAGCGGCTCGTGCGCGCTGCGCTCGACGGGTGATGGATGGCCTGCAGAGAGGAAGCGCAGCGCTGGCGATGAGAGAATGTGGAAATGTACCGATGGCACCCTGCCCGTTTGGCCCCGGCCCGCGCGCAGTTGTGCGGCTCCACAGCCTTTATTCCGCTGCCAGGCCCGAGTGTGGCGGACTAGCGGGATGACTTTTGAAAGGGGGGCTGGGGGGGGGGGGGGGGCACGGAGTTTAGATCAAACAAATCTGTAAGCAACAGAGGAGTGCCAAGGGAGAGTAAGCCGAGCTGAGGCCCTCATTTTAATTTTCATCAGATTGCTCATCGACTTTACAGAACAGCCGTACCTTTTGCATCCTCAAATTTATGGTTTGCACAACAGGGCTCGCAGCATTCACATTCATGCCAGGCATCACTGACGCTTTCCATGATGCAAGTCATTTTAGCGGCTAATAAATATATGCACAAATAAAAAAATAAAAGGAAAAGCAAATATATACTCGGATGTCTGCTAGCTAGTATTTTGT
Source organism: Sardina pilchardus (assembly GCF_963854185.1). Lineage (NCBI taxonomy): Eukaryota > Metazoa > Chordata > Actinopteri > Clupeiformes > Clupeidae > Sardina > Sardina pilchardus. The sequence continues at coordinate 15,455,819 of NC_085013.1, read as the reverse complement.
TTCTTTTTTTCCAAGGGAAGGAAAAATACGAGCTGACTAACGACCAAAGCCGCGCGGCGTGATCGATCACTCAGCTGGGTCCAGCGGTGTCCCAGGAAGTCATGGGACTGCGTGATGAGGTCAGGCGCATTTCATGCAGCGCAGCGCAAAATCAGCATATAATCAGCGCTCGTCTCCCTCTCCTCCCAGCGCTGTGCCGCGCTGCGCCGCCGGCCCAACTCATATTTTCACAGTCGAGTGGCCCTGCTTTATGGGCCCTGCCTTCCTGCTCTGTGGCAGGGCAGCCCTGCCAGTCGCCGTGGTTACAATAAAAGCTAATCATTTCAATTTCCTTGTATCTTATTTCACTCATTGACTTTAATCACAGCCTAAGGGAGGCGCCAGTGCTGTTGCTGTACAGCGTCTGTGAAAGAATGAAAAAAAAGGGAGTGACGGAGAGAGAGAGAGAGAGAGCTGGCGACGTAAGAAGAACATAAGAAGAGCTCAGGGTTTCAAAGAGAGCAACAATCCCAACAGCAGTTTGTGGATGCTTAGAAATTTTTCAGGCTTCAAGCGGCAACAGAATGCAGAATTGTTTAGGAAAGGGCAGTGAACAGAGGAGCATTCAACTGGCGTTCAGAAGATTAGCTCGCCTTTCAAACGACTGACATTAAGGATGAGCAAAGTGGAAAAAATCTCTGGAGCCCGTGTATGTGAGAAGGAGAGAAACAGTGCCAAGGGAGAAAGCCAAAACATTCTACCTTGATCAAATTCAGTCTTTCAGACGTACCAGTTTTAGTTGGCCCTGTGTGAACGCTGAAGGTCTGTGCAATGTTGGTGTAACAGTGTGTGTCAGGTTTCAGTATCTCTGTGTAAAGTCAAATATAAGGGGCCTCAATCACACCATTGCTGTAACAGTAATGACCTGGGGGGGATTTGTGGGCACGCGATTGGAGGGCACGGGCTCTTTGTAATCCATTGCAGAGCTGAACAAAGCAAATAAGCCCAGACGCCGGTGAGCTGGGAAATTCACTTAACCCCTCATCAGACGCAGTCGCTGCCTTAACGTAAAGCACATGCTGGAGTCAACAGGAGGGTTGAGGCATGGCGGGCTGCCTTGATACCCAACCAACCCCCAAGCGCCGTTTGGGGACTGAACTGCCCACTTGACCTCAGGAAGATCCATCAGTGTGTGACCCTCCTAATCCTCCAGCACACACACATCATACACACACGTGCGCGCGCACACACACACACACACACACACACACACATACATGTACATCTGTACGTATATGTCTGTATACGTACATACATACATACAGTGAGGAGAATGAAATATTTACGCTGGCTAATGGCAAGCCAAGTCTTTTGGACTCAGAAGACTATTGTTCCTCGTCTCTCTCTCTCATCTCCTCTCCTCTCTTTCTTCTCCTCCCACCACCTCTCTCCTCTCTCTCTCTCTCTCTCTCTCTCTCTCTCTCCTGGAGACTCCCTCCTCTCATTTCAGTGGGATGCGACCACACTCCCTGGGATGAACTTACAGGAGTCACAACAGTGGTCAGACGACGGCTGGCCTGGACGCTGTAATGGGCACAGGAGTGTACCTGGCGCGTGGAATCAAACAGAATGGAAAAGGCCTGCGTTTCTAGGACTGCGGTCAGTCGGCTATTTACTGGATACGTGTGGCTTGTGGCTTTTTGCTTTTTTCGCCCATTAGTGTGGCTGCTTGTTGTTTGGCTGCCGGATGGCGTACGGTAAATGCCTCCTGTCGGTCGGCCGCACTGGAAGGCACGGTCGCCGCAGAAACCCCTGAGACGGAGCCGGATGGATGAAGTCTCTTTTCTCTGTCTCTGTTTCTCCTCTCAGTCTACTTTGCTCTCTCTTTCTTTCTCTCTCTCTCTCTCTTTCTCTCCTCTCGTTTAGATGAGTGCCTTACCTCCATCTCTCTCACTCTCTACCTCTCCACTCTATCTTTCCCCTCTCACCAACCAACCAGCCATTCCACTACGGTCTCTCTTCTCCACTCCCCTTTTGTTCAGTATACCAGTCTATCTGTCACCCTCTCTCTCTCTCTCTCTCTCTCTCTCTCTCTGTTGAAAGGGGATGAAGTGCCATCCATCTCCAGGGCTCTGAGGCTTTCCTGCTTGCCCAGGTTAACCCTTCAGCCCGTTCAGCAGCAGTGTCAGGTTCCCCCACATGGTTACACTTAGCACCACCCCAATGCCACGCGTGTCCCCCAGACGGGCCGGCCACAGGAACCCCAGGGCAGGCTGCTGCAGGGACATTGTGCATGTTCTGGGACATTGATTGAGCTGCCCATACAAAAGTGTGCCACATTTTAGGTTCTTTATTGTTCTTATCGAAACTTCATAACAGAGAAGACTCAGAGCTTTAGAGAGAACTGCCTATTTACTCATGCATGTAGATTGGCAGTGCTGTCACTGTGACAAAAATATCAAATAGTATTTTTTAGCATCTTTTTATACAATCATATCTATAATCCAGGCGATCTTTTGTAAACAACTCCCCTTGACAAATTGGCAGAAAAGAAATCACCATTTGATAGAAATCTCTATTTCATCCCATGGAGACTCAAACTGTTCCTAATAATATCATCTTTAATCTCTGCTCTGGGCCCTGAGACAGAGCGTAATGGCAGCTCTTAATTTCCCTTTCCAGTCAGGGACCATGATAATTCTCTTATTTGCACGAAATTTTAATCCCTCAACTCCGACACATAATCATTGCGAGGGAGAGCAGGAGCTACCTGGGTAATGCGTTTAACAGAAATTAACCTGGTTAGCCGAAGGCTCTGTTTGAAAATGAGAAAGTGCTGATGCTCAAAATCAATTTCCCTACGACCAAATTACTCCCACTTTGGCTTAGGATTTCACCTAAATGGCCAAACCTTAAAACACTGATACTAATTTTATCAAATTAGAGCCCCGATCATATAGTTCAAGTTATTCTTAATGCTATTTGGTTTATTTATTGACATTCTGGAGAAGCACAAAGCTTTGGTTGGGGGGCAAGAAAGAGAAATCTTTAACCATTAGTGTGTGTATGGTGTTTGGGAGTCTCTCTCTCTCTCTCTCTCTCTCTCTCTCTCTTTATCTCTCTGCCTGTCTCTCTGTGTGTGTGAGTGTGTGTGAGTGTTACATCTGTGTCTGTGTGCATGAGGGCACACTGCCACATAGTATTATATCCAGACATTACTGTATAGGCACAATAGTAATAGTAAAGTGCTTTCCGCCTCTCAAACCTATGTTTATGATAATGAAAAGTCTCTAGAACCCAAACACTTTCACTATTAAAATAATGTCTTTTAATAAAGTTTGAAAAATCAAATATTCATTCCCATTGGTCAAAGGACTTCTACACTGGTCATTCCGTACTGAGACTGATATGAGTATTGAGAGCTGTGTAAGGTGAAACAGTGTTGTGAGGGCAGCCCTGCGCTGCCTTGGGTTGAGTTGGGTCGGGTTGGGTTGAGTTGGGTCGGGTGGGGTGCCCTGTGGCTTTGTGCCTGTGGGGATGCAGTGGCAGCGGCTATAGATCTGTGGAGGCTGTGGGTGCAGGAGCAGACCACCTGAGCAGGCCACATCATAAACAACCCGCCCGTGTCACCTCACCTCACCTCACCTCCACCCTCCAGCCTCCCCCGCGGCCTCCTGCCTCACTACACTTCAGCACAGGACATGATGCTGCCTGGAATTGGATCCAGAGGATTAGGACACCCACACAGGATATGACAATAGCCACATGGTACAAAGTTATGCTAATGTGATACTTCTATACGCATCAACTTATACAAAAAAGAGACCAAAGACAAAGAACAGTGTTTTATTGAACGTAAGATATGAAATTCACTATTACTATTATCAAAATTTTAATATGAATTTTTGTTTGAATGTTTTGGTTTGAAAGAGGTCCACATAGTGTAGTTCTCATATCTAGCGGCATTCTAAGCACACCCGTGAACAGGGCCTTCACCTCGGCACCAGTGCGCCGCATTACTTACTGCGTCTGGGGCCCATAGCGTAACGATTTCTCCTCTGGAGCTCTCTCCTCCATGTCTGCATGGCGGGTCACCATAATAACCTTTGTCAGCTCTTTAGGCGTGAAGACGGTGTATTGTAACCATTTGGGCCAAAACGGGCCAGCTTTCCCGATATTGACTCAGGCCCAATGAGGGCGGCAGGAGGGGGCCGCGCGGCCTAAAGTGACACTAATGGAGCGCTGATGACAAAACAAGGCGAGCGTGGGGACCACTTCCCCGGCTTTTTAATTCTTAATGCCGCCGCCTCGGGTTTCAGCGTGCCCTCTATCAGCCGCGCGGAGCTCGGGGCCCGGGCAGATCAACGTCGGGATTAGGATTTCCTCGCGCGGAAATGGTCACGTGATTTACTGTTGCTGCCGGGGCGCTACAGGTGCCCCTGCGCTCGGGCGCGCGGGATAAGATGACTTCGGAGGCGCTGCCCTCCACATCCACACCACAGCGGTCCTCCTCCGCCCAGGCTGTGACCGGCCGGAGTGCAGCTGAGCTGAGGGCCTGTGCGCGGGGGGTGGGAGGGATTGACCAGCACGTCACCCTATACTTTGGAAAACACACTGATGCCAATGAAATATTAATGGGAGAATTATACCCTGAAAGCTGTATCGCTGTTACATGGAACATGTAAATCGCCCCAATCTGCGAGGGAATTGAAAGGGAAACAATTATGTTACATGAGTTCTTAATCATTTATTGTTATCATTTATTTACTCATTTGCTGTTTGTTGATTTTCCTCAGCTGACCCTTTATGAGCATTTCACTATTTATTAAATAAACATAATTTCCTTATCGTTTCAAGTGAACTATGCTGATTGTACATTGGATCAGTACACAGTACACACACACAGGCAGGATTGTTTTGTAAATCAGAAAGCAAATATTTTGCACGACACATTGAAAGCAATTTGATGTAAGAATGACCTTATTTGACCAATCACTTCGTTATAGTAATACCTCTGTATCAAGGGCAAATGTCTTGTGCTGATAAAGTGGCGTGAGAAACTTTGAGATGAATGTTTTGTCTGATCTGATCACGCCACCGATAAGGTGTTATCTGCCTCTTTCATCTGTCAAGGAGAGTAAAAACACAAGTGATTTAATTGCTGTTGCTTGATTGAGGAGGCAGCTATTTGTCTGCATGTCTGCATTCCTCCGTAGGGACCCAGTTCATGCATGCCCTGACTCAGTGGAATGCCAGGCTGGGTGACTGGAGCTCTGTCACACTCCACCCAGATTCTTACGAACTGACTGCTTACGCACATGGGGTGTGTGTGTGAGTGTGTTTGTGTCTGAATGTGTGCATGTGCTTTCGTGTGTGTGTGTGTTTGTTTGTTTGTGTTTACAGTATGTGTGTTTTTGAGTGTGTGTGTGTGTGTGCGCACATGTACATGTGTGCTGTGTAATAGTGTGCTTATGTCCTTGTGAGTGTAAGTATTTGCTATCATCTACTTTGTGATGACAGCGATGTCATAGTACACTGAGAGTGCCAGGCATGACTGGCAATTGTGTTTTGTCTTCTTAATGGCACAGGTATCAGTGCACTCCAGTGGCATTTAACATCTAATGACCCAATAAGGCGTCATAATGCTATATGCCTCTGGGAGGTGGGGTGAGAGTGTCTGTCTGCGAGTACACATGTTGGAGTATTCGGGGGTAGGCATGGCTATGGCTCTCTGTACACACATCCGAAGGTATTCAGGTTGTGGCGACAGTGCAGTGAAAGGAATGGGGAGGCCTGTGGCCTGAATGAGGCATTCATGTTGTGGGGAGGTTTAAAATACTCTCGAGCGGGTCCAGCAGAGCTGCCTCAGCTAATGCTGTCTGAATCGAGCCAGCCACCCACATTCTAAACAAACCACTCGTTTCAGGCCCGATCAGCACTGCCGACTGGAACAACAAACCTGATGCAAGATAATGGTTAACCAAAAGTATGAGGCGAGGTTTCGAATAAAACAAACACCAGGCCTCCCACACAAGATGATATTTGGGCTCGGAGCTGTTGCCACAGAAGCCGTTTGATGAGAAGATCTGACGGGCAGGCCGCCACTCATGATGCAACCCTCCCCTGAAGCTGTTTCAAGCCTGTAGCTTTCCAGTGCCACACAGCAACATTAATTGTGACGTGCTCACCTCAAGTCATTCTGACACAACCTTACAATTCAAATGAGGTGAAGTAACCACTAACCATTTTTCACTCCCACCTGTGGCTTTTTAATAGTTTTTAATTTAGTGTTAACCAGATTTTATTGTGTGGGCTGCCAAAGAAATGGTAATTGGTGCAGTTTGAATGATAGCTAATACAGTATGAAGCATCTATAGGAATGAATAAGGTCTAGGCCTATGTGTAATGTCCTGACCGACCCACCTGGAGAAGAGTCGATATGTCAGAATGCTGTTTGTGGAATACAGCTCTGCATTTAACACCACAGTCCAGACTTAACACCAGACTTGGGAGTCTCTGTCATAACTCCAGCATAGCAGACACTTTATATCCTCTGTGACTGAGACTCACAATGCAAGGTTGGAAAATGGGATTTGGTGGGATTTCCTGTCAGGATGATGCTGGGTGGTGAGAAAGGGGTCCAATTGCTTTCCCTCAGACTCTTAATACAGGAGCCTCCCTGAGTATCCTTCTGAGTATCTTCCTTGTCTGAATCTTGAATTGTTTCTGTGTATCCTCACCAGGCTAACTTAACTATGCTAATATTAATGAATTAACTAATGAATGAATCAATCAATTTAATTAATGATTTAATTTTAGTCAAACAAATTTTTGGATGTCAAAGTTGTTTATACTTAAATTGAGCCACTGGAAATTGCTCCCAATCAATGTTGCAAGAATGACATCATCATGCAGTGTCCCTCAAAAAGTCAAAATGGTCATGAAAGGCTTTCATCACAGAAATGCTTTAGAATCAAATAAATTCTGTTGATCAGATCAGTTCGTGAGAGAGACTGTGGGCCATAAAAGTCTATTTCTGTCATTCAGTAGGCCTATTTTCCACAGGACAATGTGTTATATTTTTGAAGCAACTAAATAAATAAATAAATAGAAATACATATAGCCAGGTGTATAACTAGGTGTATATACTGTATCAGCCTTAGGGGATAAAAGGCTTAGATTGTGAATATTGTGAATCTGACCCTAGACATATCTTGACATGACTTTGACATCCCTCCTTGAATAGATGGTCTGTGTCTTGAAGCGAAACATAATACTGTATAAGTAATTAAAATGCAAATGTTAGAAATGTGAATCGGATGATGTAAACACCTGCTCTGTAAGAGCCCACTTAAAGGCCCACTCTCTGAGCTTCTTCAGGTCAGTGCATTTACATATGCAGTCTGCAAGTGACACAATTTTACAAGTCGTTTTTAAAACAGGGGTAGGCCTATGAGTACTCAAATATGATGCTAGTTAAGTGTCTTAACAATAAAACATGAAACATGTCCGTATTCATTACAGGCATTACACTGTTGAAGGGGCGTTACTCAGCTGAAAGTTGGAGGATATAATGGACTGTTCCTCATGGATGACTGGTCACAGATCTCTGTGTGAGAGCCATATCGGTCAGTCTGATGGTGAGTATTGTTAGGATGCAGGATTTTTGTGTGTAATGTCTGTAATACTTGTTATCAAGTACTTCTACGTATGAGAAATAAACAACATTATACTTAGGTGCATTGGAAATGATATCCATAGAAAAAGCACAGTGTGATTTACATTATCTCTATTTATTTGCAATCTCTTTTTATTATATAGCCACCTAGTTATTTTGGATGGGTGTTTCTTTCTGTTGTCAGTGTGTGCGTGTGTGTGTGTATGTGTGTGTCTTTGAAGTCAATCCTTTGTACTCCTTTTAAACATTTTAATTATGAAACGTTTTTGCCATTCATACGTTTCGCCCCAGGAGAAGGCCATGGGTGTGAAACTGATGCTGATGATAACTGTGATAACATGCGCCTGCATCTTGTCTGTGATGTCTATTGATGGATTAACCAACTCTAAACTGACATTAATACTACAAACAGTTTTCGATGAGTGAGTCCCCTTGCATTCTATGGCCTCCTGTTTGTAGAAAACCAGCTACACTTCTGATTTACATTATTGTAACACAACGTGAAGTCAATGTTCTGTAAATCACATGAATGGCCTCAAGACCATCTGAATGTCTTCTCTGCAGGTTCGACCACAGTAAACTACAGAAGGAAGTCCAGGCAGAAACTGAAGCTCAGGACAATATGCAGAGTGACCATAAGATGCCAAGGTGACTTCATCACTTAGCTTCATTCCTTCCTCTCATGATTAAGTGTCTGAAACAATCTCTGAGAAACACCAAGGGGCATGTGTAAATGGGTGTGATTCAAGAGCAAAAAACTTTGAGTCGACAAGTGCGTTGGAGAAGACCAAAGGTCAATGGCATAGACATGAAGAATACCTCCAGCCCATTGTCTATTTCACTTGTGATATTCATTTATTATTAACAATGTTTCAGTCCGTATACTTTCATCAGGTTATCTCCCGGCATGACCTCTACTTAAAGTGTATTCATTCACATACACACAGAGCAATGCAATAGCACTCATACAGTACGTGTGTCTCGGGTTGCTGTTTCTGTTTCTTTAAAAAAAAAAAAGAAAAAAAAAATTGAACCTAAACATTTTTAATGTAACCAGTGGATATGATATTTGCACAGTGTTACTTGTCTTTGCTGTTGTGTTTTTGTTTTCATGTAGAGGTGTGCAGTTTTCCATGGCACTGAAGCTGACCCGGAGTGACTGTAGCAATGGTACGACTGAGAGCCTGAATGCTGTTGATTTCAAAACAGTGAGACGCGTGATGGCAAAAGGTGAGATCTACGACAGAGGCCCCATCACAGCAGCTATCCCACTGCGCAAGTTCTACAGAGAAGGTAAAGCATTCACGGAACACTCTGAGAAGCGAGTGCTAAGTAGCATTAGGACAGATGCTGTGGAGTGCCTCATTTTCTACACATATAACAGTCCATGCACTGAACATTGTCTTGGTACAGATATGGATTTGAATATTTCTGCCATTGTCAAAGAGAAATTTCAACATGTACGTGAGCGGTACAAGGCATTTGTCTTCAGCACAATATATCATAAGGATTTAGGTAAAACCAAAGACAAGCTGTTTACTCTGATGGGGCAAATTGAAGGGCCAAAGATTTACTGTTGTTATGAAACCCACAATGGTGTGAAATGTTTTGGATTCAACATGTATGTGGGATCGAAACAGCACTGCCTGTCACAGATAGAGCCAAAGTAAAGACCACTGCAAGATTATGTTTCATTTTAATCAGTCAATCACACCAGTGAAAATGTGTGTGCTTGTAGATAAAATCCGAATAAATCACTAAATTGGCACAATGACATGCCATAAAGGTTGCAGGTAATGATTCAACAGTGTGTTCATTGTTAACTGTCGCAACAGGTTGCATAATGACATTTGAATGGGTATTCACTGTCAGAAAACAACTAATATACTATGTTACTGATAATTACGGTGCTTCTTTGAACATGATACTTAAATTGCTGTTAGAATGAATAAATGTTGTGTCTATAACTGGTTTTGATAAGAGTCACATATTCAAAGAACCATCACAAAACACAGAAAGATGTTATGTTTATCCAGAAAGTTAGACCATTCCAACATCACATTCACATCACACTATGAAGATTGGTTCCTAACTGCCACAAATACTGATACTTTAGAAGCTGAACTGTAGATGACAGCCTGGGTAAAATCTCTGTTGAGTTTTCAAGAAACTGCAAAGTGCAGATCATCTGCTTGAAAGGCACTGTTAACAGGACACTCCGCTGTGCCAAACCGCTTCAAATAGCAGTCAAACAAGATCCATATTGTTCCTGTGCCTGCCTAAAGTGGCCATAACCCCAGCCCAGCCTCATAAACAAGTTCTAATTGCTTTAATTATCGTATAATTTCAAAAATATGTTTTAATATGAAGACTACCCTTTTTATTTCCCCACAGCGAAGGGAAATAGGGCTCAGTCTCTATAACAAACTCAATATGTTCATTATGTAAACACCTTGAGAGGGCGGGGCTCAGAGAGAGAGAGAGAGAGAGAGAGAGAGAGAGAGAGAGGGCGAGTGGAAACGCCAGACGAGAGCAGGAGAGAGAGGAACACATTCGGCACTGGATGGGGCTATTTGGGGAGAAACTCAAGAACAAAAACAAGGCGACAAAATTCCTCTCCACGTCTATTAAAGCCTATATTCACACAAGCACAGATTATGAAATTGTAATTTTACTTAAGGGAGAAGTCGAAGGTGCTCGAGCGAAGCCTCTGGAGGAAGCTGTCTGAGCGTTTCACAACTGCTTCCTTCCTGTGCGGAGGGAGTGGAGGGCCGTATACGGATAGACGACAGGGGTGAATGGGGAAGCCTGTTCAGTTCCTCAGGAGAAACCCCTGTCTCTCCGGAGGCCGTCTCAAAACGCCGGAGAGTTGAACACGAGAGATGTGGGAGAGAAAATAAACCACAAAAAAACAGGGCCCCCATATAAACATTTCTCTCTTAGTTTCTGTCAACCCCCTCGCTCTCCCTCTCAATTCCCTCCTTCTGTCTCTGTCCCACTCAAACACACCTCTCTGTCTCCTCACTCTCTCTAGAAAATGCCATCTGTCCACTAATACCGCTGTGGGCAGAAATGAGGTGACTAACAAGAATCCACTCAGTCACCAAGAAGTGAGGGACAATAGTGTACCTCTGAGACCAACTCTTCAACCATTCTGACACATATAATCTGTTATGTGCACGGCAACTGTGTCTGTACATCATATCACAAATGAATTCAGCGGACTAAAATAACTGACTGAACTTGCACACTGAATGAAATAAAAAATGTCCGGATGAGTAATTCCCTTCCTCCTTCCCTTTCCTTTCTCCTCTCCGTGCCTTTTGCACTCTCTGTGGGGGTGAGAGCGAAAAAAGAAATATGGCTTTCATTTGCAGTCAAAGAGACTCAAAAGGAGCACGTCACAAATTCAAATGCTATTTTGCTCCTCGTAAAACACACAGACACGCACACGCACACGCGCACACACACACACACACACACACACACTACATGGACATGTGCAACCACACTGGGGGAGCGGGAGTGAGGAAAAGATTCAAGGGCTGCCGTTTGGCCGCTCCGAGAGCCGTGACAGGCGGCGGGATGATGATGTGAAAGCGTAATGGGCGCGAGGCCGCCGGGGCCTCCGCTGCCTCCGCTGCCTCCGCTGCACAGACGGAAGGGCTGGCTGCAGCGGGCCGCTCTGATGGATGAGCCGTTGATCTCATCGCCGCCTGACAGCTTCTGGGAAAAGAGGCTCGCCTGCCGCCTGGGCCTCAGATAAAGAAATATGAAGCGCGGCAGATCAGTGAAGGCTGGCGCCCTCCAACCCCCACCCTACCGTCTGAACCCCCCCAGACTCCCACAGTTCCTGATGCAGACCACGGTGGCCAAGGTGTTTTGTCATCCGTAGTCTTTTCCAACCGTCAAACAGCTATTGGAGGTGGAGGAGACGGTGGTCTGATATCTGAGGTAGTTCCTCCTGAAGATGAATTAGTTAGATGAAGTGATGAAAAGACTGATAAAGTGGTAGAGGAGATCAATTATGTAAACAATGACAAGACAGCACACTGAGCTGTGCTGTAGGATTGAATTAGTGTGGTGCCATAAATAATGGCGGCGCACCAAATCTTTGCCTGGCTCACATTAATGTAACATCCGCCTCTAAACAGCCCATTTTAATCCTACCCTCAAGGCTTTCTAACAGCTCTCTGGCAAATGGACTCGCTGGCTTTGAAGTGCAGAGGGCCTTAACTTGGCACCCCACCCATTCTCTGCACCCTCTGTTCTCCACTCTCTCATGACCTGGGATCATTTGCGAATTTTCCAGTGTTTGCAGACTGGCCTGTTCTGCAACATTGACAGCAAACTCAGGCGAGCTCCATCACTTTCATCCAGGCCCCATTGCAAGTGCCATCAGAGATGTTTTCAGCCCGAGACCCTAATTGCTAACATCTTCTGTGACGATGACATCAGCCGTGCCATCAGAAACTGTGATCAGGCCCATATGGCGCGGGATGCTTTGCAGTGACTCACCAGTGTCTTTTGGGCTTCTCCTGCTCCCATGTACCTCCTTCCCCACTTTCTCCTCGCCTGAGTTTATCTCCTCGTCGCCTCGCTTGGCTTCTCTCGTCTGCATTCGCTCTCGCTCTGTCTGCCTGTCTTTCTCCATTATGCTCCAGAGCCATTATTCATGCACTGCCCAGGGTACAGCAGCCCCTCTAAGCCTGCTGCCTCCCTCACAGGGCTATTAATCTGGGATTCATCTACTGGTGGCAGAGCGCTAATGTCTGCAAAGCCCCTACCTCTATACATTTCTCCCCATTCTACACTGTATCTGTTCTTCATTTTGAGTGAGGTGTATGAAAAAGCAAAGGCTTAATACTATGCATTAATGGTGCTGCTTTGAAGAATCTAGCCGACTCAAGCATTAGGTGGAGTAGAGCACTGATATGAACATATTTTGGTACTATATAGTAAGTAGACGGCTTTCAACACAGACACCATAAGGTTTTCTTAATCTTCTAAATCAAGGCTAAGATCCCTACATAATCTAACAAAGTGGCACTCTGGTTGCTCATGCACTTCAAAAGAAGGTCAACTGTTTTATCACAAATATAGCATGGTGCCTGGGCACAGCCTTTAGGGGTGACTAATTATGATCAAAAAGGGCGACCGTACTCCATCCATGTCTACATGAGACTTGTCAGCTGTTTCAACACACCGTGTGGATATATTCATCAGATTTTTTCTATGTGGTTGGCCTGCGGTTGATTCAGGCCAAATCAAATCATGGAATGGCCATAACACGCAAAAACTACAACAAAAGACCCTTCATCCACATGTTGTAAATACTGTTTCATGAAAATGGTTTCCTTGACTTATAGAAACCCCCCGAAGGCTATTCAGTCTTGTGACTGGACAAGTGTGATCTGTGCGTTTGACAAATTTCTAAAAGGAGGCACTAATACAGACAGAGAGCTGGGAAGGTGGGGGCAACCATAAACAGACATCCATCAAGTAAATAATCCCTGTAGGATAGTCCACTGGCACATAGACTGATGAGGCACTTGAGTGGAGGCCTTTTTAGGATATTTATACTCCTAGACGGTGAGCAGGGCAGAAGGATCGGCTTCTTTCATTCACACTTCATTCTTCAGTCGCTCCTCCGTCGCATCCCTCTCTCATTTTCATTCCTCCGAGGAGCCACTTCCCAAAAGTGATCCACCGCCTCTCTCATGGAAGGTCGTCTTCCGCCACCCCCCCCCCCCCCACCCCCCACCTCTCCACCTCCACCTCCAGCTCCTTCTCTCCGTCCAGTCGCCCTCCACACATGGGCTCATTGATCCGGAGGAACAGATTCATTTCAGATTCCTGTTACGATACATCTCATCGATCTCGCCATCTCCTCTGATTAAGCATTTGAGTAGAACACTCTGACGGCGGTGCACTGACCAGAGGCGAGACTCCCACAGGACCCCGAGAACGAGGAGAGAGAGAGAGAGAGAGAGAGAGAGAGAGAGAGAGAGAGAGAGAGAGAGAGAGGTGAACGAGAGATGGAGGGAGCAAGAGGCAGGACGAGCTCAGGAAAGAGAGATGGAGAGTGAAATGTGGAATAGTGTGATAATGATGAATAGCAGCCACTGCTCACTAGTCACGAGAAACACCAGTAATCTCCCCTCTGACATTTTTATTTCTGCTAGGAATCTATGGCGCAAAAAAGGCTAAAAGTAATTTATTCAGCTCTTTCCTTCTCCCTCTGTGTTCCTACCCATCGCTAAACCCACAGCTTCTGTACCCATCAAGTCCATCTCAAGTCCTCTCTGACACATTCACATTCTCTTTCTCCATCTCCCTCTCTCTCTCTCTCTCTCTCTCTCTCTCTCTCTCTCTCCCCCCTTCTCTGGAGGAATAAAACAGCGATTGAAGACGTAGCCCACCCCAGGGGTTGAAAGCTTGACTCCTGGCCAGGCCTGAAAGCTGTTTTCACTCAAAACATTGTCAGCGTGCCCAAACATGTCGGAGGAAGTTATTTGTAACAAGGGGATAGGGAACCATCCTTTAGATCTGTCATCGGCCCCGCGAGGGACCAGCTCTCCGTGCGGTGCGCGGCGCTGCTGGTCCCGCACGAGCCAATCAGGCGACGGGACGGGAAAATAAACAGAGGGGTGTGGAGGACGGACGCGGCGGCGCGAGGAGTCCTCTGCTGGGCCTGTTCCGATGGGGGCCTGCAGGACTCCGCTCGGTGACTCATCCGTGTCTCCTGCGGTCGCACAGCTTCCTAACGGCTGCCACTGGCTCCTCGATTTCTCTCCATCCCTCAGTCTCTTTCTCTCTTTCTCCCTCTCTCTCTCTCTCTCTCTCTCTATCCCTCTCTCTCAGGATGCTTTCTCTTATGGCCCATAGGAGGAGCAGCAGTGAACAGTAGACGCATAGAGGGGGCATCCTGACGCCCGCTCGGGGGCATCTCGGGCAGACCGTCAGATGTGGCGAGGGCGTTGCGGTGGGGAGTGGCTTCAAACAGAGCGCATGTCAACACTCTGACACCTTTATGAGCGCTCGGCTGCTCCACCGCATTCATCAGCTCGCCAGGATCTGAGGGCTTGTGAGGGCTTCTGAAGCTCCTCAGCCCTCAAGAGGAGCACCCACTCCCCTGCACCAGGCAGGCTGTTATTACAGGTACATCATGTCACTGAGTAATTGCTGCTCCAAAAGAGAGCTCTGTGAGTTTGCAGAGTTAAAAGGACGATCTATTACACGTGTGAATGTGTTGTGTTGTGCTGTTGTATAGGTGTCTGTACCTGGATTCAGATGATGCTGAGTGAGTACTTCACTAGCTTCTTTAATGGTGTGTTTTATGCTTATGTGATTTATGTGAAAGTATGAATCTATGTATGAGCACCACCCCCTCAACATACACACAGACACACACACACACACACACACACACGGACAAAGCAAGTATAATCATTATGCAATTCAACATATGGGGTAGATTTGTCCCTGGCCATTTGGATGACAGGATGGCTATGGGCCACACAGAAATAGTCCCATCGCAAGAGCTGCTACTAAGCAACACGGCCAATGAAGCACAGGATTAATGTCACCACCTTGACATCAGATGTTTAACATACATGGAGCAGACACACACATGCCTGCACACACACACACACACACACACACACACACACACACACACACACACACACACACACACATGCTTGCACGCACACACAAATATGGTCAATATTCAACTGAATATGAAGTCATCTGGTTTAATGGTCTGATGATTTTTAAGTTGATAATTTGAGCAGTTTCAAAATCACACTCACTGGTAGTCAACGAATAGTAGGTGTTCCTAGAAATATGAATGAATTCAGAAAAAAGGCTGGACACTGGCATATACATACTCTCACAAACACACATGTGTCACCATAGGGAATACACACACACACAGAGACACATGTGCACGAATGAGCGAACACGAACGCGCGTGCACACACACACATACACACACACACACACACACACACACACACACACACACACACACACACACACACTCACACACACACACACACACACACACACACACACACACACACACACACACACACACTCACACACTCACACACACACACTCTCACACACACACACACACACACACACACACACACACACACCAACACATACACTAGGGTCCTGTGGGCAACACTTGGTGAGGAGGTCCAGTCTGGAGGTATAGTGGCCCCCTCACAGGCTGGGCGGGCTGGGTGGTCTGTGTGGTCTGAGGCCGGGCAGCAGGGCCGCGGGGCAGCGGGTGGGGCAGCAGCAGACAAAAACCCAGGGAGGTCAGGAAGGTGGCAAAGAGCCTGGACACTGCCCACACATGGAGCCTATGGCCATACTGGATACCAACACACATACACACACACACACACACACACACACACACACACACACACACACGCACTTATACACATACACACACAAGATGTAAATATTTGGACAGAGACTGCCGGATGTTGGTGAGGCTTTCTCTGTCTGAACTGGGTTACTCATGAGCTGAGCACACACACACACACACACACACACACACACACACACACACAGAGGCGCGTCTAAGAGACCACTGGAGTCCTGAGGAAACCTCAGCCACTTTTAGAGTCCATCAGCTTTTTCCCTTTCCACTCGTCCTGTAGGCCAGGAACAGGGCCTCGACTGAGGAGCCTGTGGTGAGGATAGAGGATTCTTTGCCTCTAAGTTGTGGCTACTGGCAGAAAAAACACAAACATCTTGTCCTCAGACAGAGATCTGGACAACCTGGCTGCCTGATATACTGGCCACGGCTGTGCCGTCGTGTAAAAAAAGTGTCATTCTTTAAGTGTGCTGCTATTTATGTTTCGGAAAATATTTTCAGAGGCCCCCGAAAGATTGCCTTTTTTTTGGTGACCTGTCATCCCTGGTTTTTGAAAATGTGTGTGAAAGAATTTGCTGAAAAGGTCCATTCAAGGTTGCTGAATCAAAAAGATGTTGAGCGTCAAGGCCACCTCAGTCCAAGCTCTCCCTTGATCTGAGATAAATGAGCAGACCTCGTCTCACCTCCACACACAAACTCAGGGCTCTGATCCTTCCGCTCAAACAAACAGAAAATAGCATTAAGCTGATTGTGTTTAAAGATCCGCTCGAAACCATAAACACTCATTTGTGGATGAAGAACTCTGACAGAGTCTAAGAGTTTCCATTTTATATGTAAGTTTAGTTTGTCAAATTGCTTTAATGTTTGTTTTTGTTTACACATGTACCAGCCATATCTCTTAAAATGTCTTTCTCACACTTTTTATGTAAATGCTTATTTCCATATATTATTGACACAATGACATTGACGCAGCCCACCTATCTAAAGGAGAGATACATTTCATGTAGCAGGCCCATATTACAGTAAATACATTACTTCTAAAACCTGAGTGGGCCTCCGAGGCCATATCCCCCCCTCATCTCATCCCAGTGAGCGTGAGCTGGGTGGCCTAGTCTGCTTGCAGTCTCTCCCGGCTCCTGTGCTGTTGCACACAGTTAAAAGAGCTCCATCCATTATTGATCATGGCAGTTGCCGAGTCCCTTATTGAGTAATAAACAGTCGCTCACTGAGAGCACATTAGCGGAGCGTCAGGGCCTATCCCAGGTCCATCCGTCACCATCGCTTGTGACGAGCGCAGACTCGATTATAGGTTATTAAGCCGTATTGATTATCGCCGGCGACGACTAACAGTGCCCCGGTGAGGGCTTATTACCACCCTGCCCCCTGTCTGCTAGCATTCGCTCAGTTCCTCAAAGGTTTGCTGAGCGCTTCTCTATATGCCAAGCCGCTGTTGTTTTCCTGCTCTGAGTTGTATTCATGCACAAAAGTGCAATATCCCCTTGTAGAGATCAGACTGAAAGATCAACATGAATGTTGTGTGTGATTTGGAGCTGATCTGAACTGATTTGTTTCAAACGTATGATCAGAGCAGCATGTGCTATATCAAAATAAGATGGAGCATTCACATTGTTTTATTTGCCCTAATCATTATTGCTATCCATTTGTCCGAGAAATTTCAAAAAGTACATAACTGAGAACTGATGTTGCACTGCACACAACAAAGCCTTTCAAGTTTCTGGTTTACAGCCTTATGAAACAATCCGTGAGCGTGATAAATAGCCTGAGAGGGACTGGTGTCTGAGGACTTGCTCACACTGTGTTCCTTACCGACTTGAGGTGATGATGGTCACTAATGTTTACCCGCAGGTGGTAAGTGGTCCTTTGCCTCTATCTCATGATTATTTGTGTGCAGATTAAACATTTGGAAGTGGCATGCCAATGCAACCGTATACACACCACCAGAGCAGGGGCGAGGCCGAGGCCTACGGACTCCCATTGCATTGTGGGTAACCACTCGCCACCCTCCGCCCACTACTCCCAAAACCAATCGTTACGGGCGGAGGGGAGCTTGAGTGTCCTCAGGTCCACACAAAATACTTAGCTGTGGTTTGAGAAGCACTTACTTTCTCTCTGAGTGGCCATCCCAACCCACGAAGATACAGTTCGGAGAGAGCGTTTTTTTTTTTCCCTGTGCGTCTTTCATTTACGAACTTCCTGCAATCATCAATCACTAGTGAGAGAAATAGAGGGGGAGAGACAGAGAGAGAGAGAAAGAGCAGAAGATATGGGTTGGAATGGGTGGGCAGAGTCTCTAACCTCAAGAAAATCTTAATGAAGAAAAGCTCTTTGCCAGACTGCCTCCTGTAGTGGTGGCAACGTTGCATAATAGGTGATACCATCAATAATTAAGCACCGATTGGATTTAATATTTAATGGTGGCAACATGTAATTTACACTTGCGACCGAGAAATCACAGGGTGCAGACCAAAATAAACAAGTGTGTTCCAGTGCGCGTGAGAGGAGTGGGTCACATGAAACCCTTTCCGGTGGTCTCTCATCAGCACTCTCTCATTCTCACCCTTTTTCTCAATCTCTCTTTCTCTCTTTCCCTCTCTCTTTCTCTGATTCAGTTTCACACAAATGGACTGAATTTTGTCATTAATAATTGGCAAAGTTTTGTGAGATAATTAAGAAGCAGAGAGGAATGTTTCCAGTACCAGTAGGACATTGTGTACACTGTGCAAATAACAGAAACTAATATTTACACATGTTTAAACTTTAATAGGCAATTTATTAAAATAATCTTTTAAATGTGTTTAACTGATGTTATTACAACATCTAATTACAAACACACATCATAATGAAATCACTTCAACAACAATGAATCACCCATGAGGCTGAAGCTCAAGATCAAATCATTTGTTGACTGAAACAGTCTGGTGGGGGTATTCATTTTGTGCTTGTCATTTTTAAAAAATATGTTCAATTACATTTGAAGGCCTATTTACTGTTAATGCTCGAAGAGGAGAAAAAGACGGCATCTGTTTCTGATTGGCTGAGTAGAGGTGCCACAGCAGCTGCTTGTGACCTTTGCCCTCTGCAACACGTTCTAATTTGTACCGTGGAAGAGTTAACAAGGCGTGCAGTGGAGAGGGTCATTAAACCCTTAACACCAGGTTTGATGATGATGGGCGGTTGGGGGCTCAGGGCTTCTCCCTACTCCTCCTGCAGTCTCAAGGTTGGAGAGTGCCAGTACTTAGAGGTCGTGCAAATTATAGACATATTAAATATTCAGTCATATTTGGAAGCTACACATAGGAGGCTTTAGGACTATACTAGATGGAAAGTTCTGAAGAGAGAGAACTGAACTAATTATGTAGAAAGATACTATGACAGCTTGCAGTTCCTCAGAATCATAAAACAATTTTTGGATCATCAAACATGTATTTTGGTTAACGCGTTTGACTATTTATCTTTCAGCTTTACTTAATCTGATTAAATCATTTTTCATTAAACCATTTTTTTCCCATTCATCCAGGAATCTTGTGGAGTAATGAGGTAATTAACATACAATTTCACATTTTGTATTAAGAAATCGGTACTTTTAAGTATTACATTCAATTTTTCAGAAAGAATGTTTTCTGATTGACTATTGAAGTGTTGGTATGGGAACACTGTAATGAAGTCCATCTTCAAAAGACCACTAGAGGTCAGTATTGAGCATGAGGACCTCACTGACCGCTTCCATCATCACCTCAAGACATCTTTCTCACTGGCATTAAAAAGCACATGGGCTGACTTAAGGGGGCATTTTGTTCACCACTAGAAAGTCAGCTATCCACCTGTAAGAACCAACAGGGTGGAACGATATGGGGATGGATGGCATGATAGTTGGGGAGGGGTTGAGGCCATTCATCTTCCACATACAGGCGCCCCGTTTCTGATTTTGGGGAGCTTTGCAGAGAAGGCACTGTTTTCTCAGTCTAAGTCTATTCTATACATTTATCTGGCTCACAACACCACACCGTACGATTTGACCCAGATGTGAAGCAGCTTCCAGCAGCTCCCAAGGTATTTTTTTCACACAGACGGGAGAAAAAAAAAACTCACAGTTATGCATGTAACCATCGCCAAGCAGGAGGGCATGTCTCACTTTCCCAACCAGTGATGTATCGGTGTATATTGCTACTAGGCTTGAGTCGTTTCAGATGGAATATTCTGGTCAAAACACCCCCACCCTCCTCTAGCCGCAATGTCACAAACACTTAGATCCTGAAATACCCCCTACTCCACCCAAGCGCTGAGAACTGCTGCAGGACCTTCTGTGGTTTCCGTTAGATGAATGTATAAAGAAAATGAAGTTTCAGGTGTTACTTATGGAGAGGAGAGAGGTGGCTGGAGGTTGATCGAGGTTGATATGATGGATCAGGAAAGTTCTAGATAATGATAGAGCAGACCTTGTGGAAATGGAGGATAAAAAACGAGGGAAAAGACAGGAAGGAGGAAAAAAACAAGTCCTGTAGGGCAGCCTCAGAACACAATTCTGGAGAGTGGAAGGGCGGGAAACGAGAGAGAGAGAGTGATGAAGGATGTGGGAAGGAGAGAAAAAAGGAGCCACAGAGAGAGAGGTGCTCGAGAGAAAAGGAGATAGAGGGCAGAGAGAAGGGGCAGAGATAAAGAAATAAGTGAAAGAGAAAGTAGAGGGAGAGAGAGAGAGAGAGAGGAAGAGAAGCAAAGCGAGCGAGGAGATGGCTGTGGAAGCCGTGGCTTTATTGGCGGTGGGCAGACATTCAAGTTTTTGTTTGACGCTCCACCCCGCAAGCCACTTTTATGGCACTGTTTACTAGTTGGAGCTTCCAGAGATCTTTATCCAGAAGGCTTTGATTCGCCAAAACTCCAATCCCACATCCCATATGCTGCTGGAGTAGAAAGGATCGCCGTGGAGCGACTCTAAAAGAAAGCACAAATAGAAAGCTGGCAGTCATTTCACAGTCAGGAACATTTCATTTTTTCTTCTCCCCCTCTCTCTCTCTTTCTCTCTCTCTCACACACACACACTCTCTCTCACTCTCTTTCTTTCCTTCATCTTTTTACTTTATTTTTTTACACTTCATCCTCTCATCTCTCCACAGCCTCAGATTTAATCAACAACCTCACAGATGTTTGCTCTGGTCCTCCATATGTGACTTGATTTTCCAGGCTCCTTTGAAGACTGGTGTGTGTGTGTGTGTGTCCCTCTGTGTGTGTGTGTGTGTGTGTGTGTGTGTGTGTGTGTGTGTGTGTTGGCGTGAGTGTGTGTGTGTGTGTGTGTGTGTGTGTGTGTGTGTGTATGTGTTGGCGTGAGTGTGTGTGTGTGTGTGTGTGAGGAGGTCCATGCAGATATTTGTCAGGAGGATTTTTCATCTGTTTGAGGCCAAATTTCCTACAGCTCTGCCCACAGATTAGGCTTTTATAGGGTACAGTATGTGTACATTATACCTAACACATGAAATGATGGACAAATGATCGAAGCATATGTCTGAGTGGATAAATACCATTGACAACAGCTTCTTGAGGACTGTGGGGAAAACAACAAAATGAACTTGGTGACAACCACACCCAACCACACACGCACACAGGCACACGCACACAGGCACACACACGCAGACACACACACACACACACACACACACACACACACACACACACACACACACACACACACACACACACACACACACACACAAGCACAGTCACACATACACAAACACTCACTCAGGCATGCACACAAATACACACTTGTAATCTTTTGTCTCACACACACACACAGACACAGAGCGGCACACTAAAGCTCACGTAAACACAAGCCTGCACATAGCATCCCTCTGAACACGCAGATGGGGAGCTGAGAGGATATGACAGAGAGCGGGGCGTATCGTTAATTATATTGATTTCCTATGACAACTGCTTTATTACGCAGGCAGCTTCTAATGCATGGCAGATGGGGGCGCGCTGCCGGGCTTCTGCGGAGCGCGGTAGGTGGCCGAGCTCCCACTGTACCCCCGCTCCCCTCCTCTCACCCCCCAGCCTGGCCTCCACACTGCTCCCCTCTCAACACCTGTGGCTCCCTCCACCCAGCGTGAGGTGCAAGGTGGAGCACGCTCCCCTGCTTGGGTGGGTGGGTGGTGGTGGTGGTGGTGGTGGAGGGGTGGGGGTGAATGGGTTTGCTGGGCCTGAAGTGGTAGCTGCGTCATGCACATTGCTGCAACTGTTCCCTCTGATGGCTCATGACGCTAAATCAACACTGGGGACTCATTCCACACACGCTTGCACACAAATGTACGATTATGAGGCTGGCTCCCACATGTGTGTGTTCACACACATACGCTGCACGCACGCACGCAAGCACGCACGCACACACACACACACACACACACACACACACTCACTCACACACATACTGCACACACACACACACATACTGCACACACACACACACACACACACACACACACACACACACACATATACACTAACTAAGGCAGGCATGTAGATTTCCCTAAAGTAAACAGAGCAGCAGTGCTTAGCATGTAAGATGCCATCTTGTGTCCAGGCCTCTCTGAGGCACTCTTGGCCATCCACACCGATATGATTCTGGCAAGATGGAAGCCCATTTCTGCACAGTCCAACAACATTAGCAAAGCAATAAAAAGCCAATAACACAAATTATTGCCGCAAATCAAACATCTGAAAATACTACATTTGAAAAAATAAAAAAATAACATTATGCTTATGAAATGAAATGCTCAACATCTCGGCTGTTTGTGACAACACAGCAACATTAGCGTGTAAAAACATCAGTCTACAGCATGCAATATGTGCCACACAAAAATCTGCCCACAACAAAATAGCATCGCCAGAAACTGCCACCATTTTTTCCCCCATTTCAAATGAACTCACAAACTGAATTCATTAAGCTAAGCATTTTATTTGGGTGAACTGGGTGATTTTCATAACCACAGCAATGACTAATTGAGCTTTGACTTTATCCCGAGGGAAAGCATCCTATATTGCAACACAAATACACAACGTGATAAATCACACAGGGATAATGAAATATAATACTTCTTGGACTAGGCTAAGCTTGTTTTTTTCTTACCTGTAATCATGCAGTGAGCCATTTGAAATGCAGCATTTGTTAGATAATGTTATATTTGTGAATTACAGTAATATCACTATGGTATATTGACATCGATATGATTTCTCTAAGACTGCACAGGCTGACTGTGAGAGAGTCTGAGTTTGGATGATCACTTCTCACCCAGTTCACATTTTGCATTTGTGTTACCTTTATGTGTAACAAATGCACAAAGCTGCAGAATATATCCCTGACTTCCTTACGAGTTGTCTTTGTGCTGCAAAAACTTGAGAGTACATGTCTCCTGGACAACAAACCTATTGCTTATCGCCACTGACCTTTTCCTTGAAGAACAAAGGCAGCATGACTGGCCAGGAGCACAGCCACCACAGAAAGAAAAGACAAAGGGAAAATCAAAGCCGTCCTCTGCCAAACAATTCAATAGGTCTATATTTACATCCAGCAGCGGTGAGGAGATGACTAGCAGAAGACGTCTAATTACACAGAGATGACATGAGAACATGCCATCGCTGACATTCGTCCATTGTTCCCAGAAACCTCTGTGGACAGCAGAGGACAATACCAGTATCCACCCCTTCTGTGTCGAGCCCACGCTCCATCAGCCTTTCACATCGGCCTTTGAGTGTTTAGCACCGCAAGTGTTTGCTATGATGGTTGCTAACAAACATTTCTCTCTCTCTCTCGCTCTCTTTTCCCGCCTGTAGACGTTAAGTGGCCTGCAGCGTGGCCAGCAAGATCTAAGCGAGAGACAGTTCTAGACACCAAAGTTGGCATGGGAAGAAACAATGTGACAAAAACCATGTCTTCACACTGATTTTTATTTCGTTGGATATATCCTTTCAACACTCACTCAACAATTATTAGCCGAGCGCCCAGCAATATGCGTGTGTGTGTTTTTTTCCAGCGGTCCCGACGCCAGCACAAGCTGATAGGGGTCAGTTGGAGCAGCACCATGAAGCTGTCAACCAGCTAATGACGCCTCGGCCAAATATGACTGGACGTGTCTTGATTGGCCCTGAAAAACTGTCGCCTGGCTTCTTGCGTCAGAAACACGTCCAGAAATGACACAAACTCCAAACTGAAACCCTGTATGCGTTTAATGGTTTTCCAGTTTTCTGTCTGCAGGCCTGCCGATTTTGTAAACCTCAAAGAATAAAGTGATGGGGCAGCAGGCATCGGCCTACCGGCCAAATGTCCAGCTGAAACCAGATCTGGATTCTCCTCATCGCCACTAGATCACCACGTTTATGGAATCATGACGGAGGGGTAAAAAAACGGTCTGTGTGGTAACAAATAGCTTTGCCAGCCTGAGGGCGGGCGTAGGCGGTGGTGGTGGGGGTAGTCCAGAGGGCTTGTTGCTGAGGCTGGAACAGTGCGCTCATAATCCCGGCGTGGTTTCCTTTGCCCTGGAGCCCCAACCCCCATATGTGTGCTGTGCTTTCTTTTTCTTTCTCTTTCTGTTTTTTTTCTGTGCTAACGTTCTAAGGCTCCGTTCTGAACTGGTTCCTGTAGGCCCAGTGCTTATTCAGGGCAGGCCACGGAGCTGGACGCTCTCCATGGGAGGAGATGTGGTTTCTGCAGCTGCTGTGAAACCATGCAATGAGGGTCCACACACATGAGGCCATGCCTGATCTGCACAGTGGAAACCAAGGCTTTGCCCACTCTCTCTCTCCCTCTCTCCTTCCCTTTCCTCTCCTTCTCTTCCTCCCTCTGCTACACAGGGACAGCATCTCTCCCTTTTTCTTATTTCTTCCAACTTGCTCTCTTCACTCATTTTGTCTTGCTTTACAAATACAAAGCAGTTACGTTTTAGAATATGTACAAAAGTTACAAAACTGGTCAGCTTTTCAGAAAATCAATAGCAGCTTTAACAGCATTCTGTGAATCAGAGTATGTTAATGTTTTTGTTGCATATACTGTAATGCTGTTAGACTTGATAAATTGTTGACTAAATTGTGATATTCATACTCTGCAGTCAAGTGACTACTGGCGGGCAAGAAACGCTGACAACAATGGCTAACGTTTGCATGTTTGTGTTTGCAGGTGTGATGAAGTCCTCATCTGAATGTACACTCCGCCTGCCGGCGAATGACAGCTTGATAAGTAAGGTAGTTAAATAATTAAAAAAAACATAACCCTGGCTTATCTCCTCGGTGGTTAGTGCATCCAATCACACAACAACTATCTGGCATGTCATTTTCACATCAAAATCACCACATTTCTTATAGTAAAACTGGTGGCGTACTGGCAAGGTCCTTGATTAGTTTACTGGGTTTCGTTGCGGAGAATGATGTCCTGCCTGCCAGCCAGTAGTTGTGACGTCACATGCAAAGTATGAGTTGGAGAT
This sequence comes from Sardina pilchardus, assembly GCF_963854185.1. NCBI lineage: Eukaryota > Metazoa > Chordata > Actinopteri > Clupeiformes > Clupeidae > Sardina > Sardina pilchardus. The sequence goes on along the minus strand of NC_085013.1, from coordinate 15,430,276 downwards.
TCGTTTTTTTCATCAGTGTTTTTCAAGAATTGTTCATTTTAAGTGCCTTCATTTCAAAGTGCAACCATCCCTCTCTTTTGGCAGCCTGTGCTGTCTCTGTTGTGTCGGGTCTAAGGAATCAGTGACAGTGAAGTTCCCAGATGAAGTGAGTGAACAACACCAGTTGATCATCACCACTCACAGACAATAGGCCTGAGTCTGGTGCCACATGTGCTCAGCAGATTCGGCTGCTGCAGTGATGCTGATTGGCAACGCGCAGTCATGATTGCCCCCACTCACTCTGCATGGACACAGAGGCATAGCAACGGGCAGCGAGGAGAACGCTTCAGAATGGAGACAGTTTGCTCATTTATCTGCTCCTCACACATCTGCGGTGAGAATGGCTGGAGCACTGGAGCCTATCTGGGGATCAAGTGATCTATCTTCCTCTCTGATCTTCACATTCAAGTAAACAGCCTGCAGCAGAATGGCTCGTACGCCTCATTCCCACCAGATGCGCGCCGCATGCGTCTCCGTTCCGTCATGACTGCGTCGAGGTTGTGTGTGTGTGTGTGTGTTTGCACCAGGACCGTCTCGGACGCAGAAGACGCGCAGGATCTGTTCGGAGGACCGCTTCGGACACGCTTGCCCCGTGAAAATGCGGCGCCGTTTCGATCCTGTCGCTGGCTCGCGGTGGCGACACGGTGCAAGCCACGTCTGAGATACGCACACAGGCCAGGCATCTGATGGGAATGAGGCGTTACACCGACCAGCGGGGACAATAACCAGTGGGAAAATACCAAGATAATGTGATCCGTAGGGTGCAAATGCAGCCAGCTGATACAAACTCATGACTTTTCAATGACATTTCAACACAGCTTTTGGCTGTTTGTGAATCTGGGATAGACGCAGATAAAGCTGATGTAACTGATGAAGAGACTGACGTAAATCAAAAGATTCAGACCTCACTATCTCATCAACGTCATTACATGTATTTAGTGCTTTATGGAGGCACCCAAAGGGCTTTACATAACAACCATCACCAATGTGTAAGGGGCCCACCTGAGAGATGCACTGCAGCATGTAAAAGCCCAACAGGGATCTGGTTGCTCACCGTAGTCCTTGTGCTCCTCACACTGCTCTGGTTATCCTCTGTCCCAAACTGGGCCCTATGAGAGGAAACGTGGCCCACCACAGGCTTTGTTGTTGCGCTGCGCTATTAGCCAGAGCAAATCGGAACTTCTCTCAGGGCCACAACAAGCAGTCTGGGCAATACACACACACACACACAGACGTGCAGGAGGAAAATCACCATCCACCCCAGTATGTAATGTTTGGCCCCCGAACACACACACACACACACACACACACACACACACACACACACACACACACACACACACACACACACACACACGTACACGTACACGTACACGTACACAAACACACACGCACACTCAGTGACGTGTGTACACACTGTCCCATAGAAACCTTCCTGGCTGTGTTTCCTGCCTTCACAGACCATTAGCATGGCAGCTGCGAGCCCTAACACAAGGTGGCAGTGCCTGCACCGGCAGGGTGGGTGGGACAGGTAGCATTCAATTATGCAGGCAGCCAGGTCAGCAGAGCAAAGACAGACACACAGAGTCACTTTACAAAGCAAACACAGTTTACACTCGGCAGGAGTGAACCGGCAGCCTGGGAGACTGTGGAACCACTGACACCCCCCACCCCCCCAACAACACACACACACACACACACACGCACGCACACACACACACCACCTTTCCTCCATCCCTCCGTCGTGCCTCTCGCCACATCCCCCTCTCCGCCTCCATCTCCAGGAATAGCTCCAGCAGAAGAAGCAGCCTCTTTCTTTGTCCCTCTCCACCTCCATAGGCAGCACGGTGCGCCACCCAGCTAATGGAATTAAGCTGTGAAAAACCAGAGTGCCCTGGCAAAGGCCCCCGTAGCCTCGCTCGCTCTCGAAACCACATGCACACACACACACACACATACTGTACATACACACACACACACACACACTCACCCAAAAGTAGCGCTCGTCAGGGTCGAGGGGGAGCAGCTTGCGTGTCGTAGGCCACTTAGGAGCCACAAACAAATCAAAAGGGGTGTGTGTGTGAGAGCGCGCGCGCTGACGAAAGCACACATACGCACACTCCAAGGTCCTGCTCCATCATTGTCTTCACACTCCATTACGGACGACGCTCCCATTCATATGCTGTGGACGCTGATTGCTGGCCTGGACTCTCTTATCTGAAGGAGGGACGCAGGAGGTGCATGTCACTTTTGGCTGACTTGTCCATACGTCTGATGCACTCGGTGTTTTGATTTGCCCCAAAAAAGCCTCTGGATCTCAGTGTAGTGTAGGCAGCAGGGGCCCTCTCTGACATCTGGAGGGCATTGCTTACCTCTCACTCGTGATTACAGACAGGCCGCTGCCCAGAGCCCACAGAGCAAGGAGGATTGGTGTATACAACACAGAGGACAAATAGCGGAGATATACAGTCTGTTTTATCCATTCAAAACTCTGATAACTGATATTTTTCAAATGAGCCTAATCACGTGTAAGCAGCTTTTGTCAGGGAAGGGGAATGGTCCAAGCCTGAATAATGAATGCTGCATCATTGACATGGTGAATGTGGTTTAGGACATCCTGCACTGAAGTTGTCCTGACAGTGAAAAAATCAGTCCCCGTCCATCCCCCTCCTCGACCCTTGGTTGACCCTTGCCTGACCACTTCACTAGGGCTAACAGGAGCTGCCTTTGTGCATCTCTGGTCCCACACGCCTCTGGCAGCTTGTCCAGGGCCAGTTTGTGGCTATGGAGGCATCAGGACATGTCTGTTTGCTATGTCAGGGCGTGCGCGCGACAAAGAGGGGTCATCTCCAAATGGACCAGCAGACGGACCTCCGGGGCCAACCTTATGGTCCAGCGCTGGGGTACATCTGCGAAGTCTACTTTGGAAACTTGACCTTCACCCCATCATTTGACCGTGAGTGAGCCCGCGAGTAGGGGCTGATCTGAGGCCTGTCCCCTGCCCCTCACAGTCCCCTACTGTGGTAATGGGATTGATTTTTCATGTTGCTCTTGTCATTTTCTTCTGTCGGAGATGATGGATGGACAGTCTTAGGGGTCAAGAGTACAGAATGGCTGCCCTCTGAGCGTACCAGGTTTCAGTTTTGGTACGGGGCATTCTGACCATAATGGACTTCAGTGGGTATGGATCCATCTGCATCATACTCGATAGGCCCTTTACCCTCAGAGCTGAGAGTTACATAAATTTTCTTTTTTTTTTACTATTTTGATTTTGATTTTCCGAGGACAGCATGCATCAGCAGCTGAGTATATCACAGCGTTAGGCCTCAGTATTCCTGATAAATGCAAAACGATTAATTTATTTACCGTTAAACACCCTCTATGATCACTGACAGTCCAGACACTGTAGCCCTACTGTGTTGAGCTCCTCTCACCCTGGTGCAGTATCTGTGTTGATTAACTGAATTGAGAAATAGAACAAATCTTTCAGGCTATTGCATTAGCCGTCTTCCTCGTGGAGTTTAATTGCAAATAAAGCGCGCACACTCTCGGGGAGAGCGCGCTCTCAGAGGGCCACTACAGCGCATTAGCGAGCGCTATGTCTCTAACAGGCCACATTAATATTTAAGGACATCCAGGGACTGGTACATTTGCCATCCCTGGAGAAGAGGCCCAGTCCTCCACCTTCCTCCGGCGCATGGAATCTTCGCTGGCAGCAGCCGAGATATGGGGGCTGGCTGTCTCGGCATTCTCTCCAGTGCCCTGCCAACCACGGGGAGATTGAGACACCCCTGATGATGCAGCTGGTTCTTCTTTGGGTTTAACCACTTTCAGATGCACTTTTGATTTGGGTTTTTACAGCCTGCGTTATTTTTCACATCAATGACACAAATACCACCCCTCCTCCTCCTTCTCCCGTAAAAAAGAAAAAATCACTTCTGATCAAATTTGCACCATATGCCTTGAAAAGGGATGAGCTCTTTCTCTGCACGTTTTCCCCTCTTTTAGTTGTACATTGATCTATCTGGAACTTATCTGGAAATCTTTTAGAGTTTTATTTGATTCCAAAATGTATCTTGGAGCCCATAACCTAGGGCCATTTTTGTTTGTGTATATTTTTGTTCTAACAAATGCAGTGGGAATGGGATATAGCCTCCTCTCTAAACCCCTTCCCATAATGAACATTATATTGTTACATTGCCCATTTAGGTTATGTCAACTGGTTATGTCAATTGTATGGAAAGATATCTGGTGAGGTTTTGTGACACCAGATTCCCCATCACCCCAAAAGTCTTTCCCTGAAAGTGAAAGCAATCAATGGCCCTATCGACTGTCTCCCCAGCTAGACAGGCAAATTAGTCTGTAGGCCGTTTAGAAGGATGACGTATGCAATCAAGAAACAAACCATACTGAAGCAACCTCTGTCAAGTTCTCCCAACCAGTGGTAAGGGGATCACAGCAATCAACAAATTAGAGTGTAGCCAGACAGAAGAAACAAGAGAAATGAAGTGCTATAATTAGACACAACAAATACTTTAGCAAAGCATATAACACAAATGTAAGGTGAGCTCTCCACAGTGCATTTGACCTTGGGTTCACTGGTAGGCCTTGTGGACTTGCTTGCCATGTAAATCATCAGCTCTGGCATATAGGCTGGGTTGAGGGCTGCGTTCTCTTACTTGGCTGGCGGAGGGGACTACGCACCGGCACATTCATTTGTGTCATTCTCTCCGAGTGCCGAACCCGGGTAATGTGCAACAGAGCCCAAGGCCAACCGCTAACAGCACACTTCGCATCCTGCCCACCGCGATCTGCTCTGCATTGCTGCTCCTCCTGTGAGGGCATTCCAAGCAGCTGGGGTGGCTTAAGTGCTGAGAGAGAGAGCGAGAGAGAGAGAGAGAGAGAGAGAGAGAGAGAGAGAGAGAGAGAGAGAGAGAGAGAGAGAGAGTTGGTGGCATTCTAAACAGGAGAGTCCTTTAAAAAGAGCTGAGGAGACAAAGATCAAAGTTGGGGTTAACCAAGGGGTGCCAAGTAGTAGCAAAGGCGAGCAAAGACTTATCAGCAATGTTAATATTATATTATTATATTAAATATTAATATTTAATTTGCACTGTTAACAGACTATGATTTAAAGTGTTGCCTGTAAATCAACATTAAGCTGTAGATCATTATCTCTCCAGCATTTACCTCAAAAGGCAGTTGTGGTAGTGATTTCTGGTACCAAAGATTCTTTGCATTGGTTTGCAAAACGTTGTAAAAACAACCAAAACATCAGAAACACGAGACGAAGAGAGACCATGTTGACCATATCTATGCTGGACACGAGGAGAGGGGAAAAAGCCTCATCAACAGTCCAGGGCCTATCGGCCGGTCATCGGTATTGATTTATTAATGCTAGGGAGGGCTGCAACACTAATTGGATTGAGATCCAGGAAGTAAGTTAATGTAGCTGACAGCGATACAGGAATTTAATCTCCCAAGTGCACAGAATTATGACTTGTCTCTATGCAGCCTGTCAAAGAGGTGAATAGTAAATCAATCAGGGATCCAGAGAGCTCACACAGCAGTTTGAAGAGGTAAAAACAGATAATAACAACTTTCGACCCACCAGAGTGGAAATAGAAATGCAGAAATAAGAAAATGAAGAATACACATCCAAAAGGTATTTACAAAATACAGGCACATCATAGTACAAGTGAATGAACACCAGTGATAAACACTACATGCCTACAACACTGATTTACTGTAAGTGTATCATGCATCATCTTCACAATCAAGTCAAAATTTTCACCACCTCAATGCTCACTGCTGCACGATAACAATAACTACAATGATTCTGCAGGCATATGCAAAAATGAAAGCCTATGCCTAAAGTAGATATCATAACAGGAATTAAATGTATATATCCATATATTGACACAGCTGTTATTTGATGGGAGTTGTGAAGGTGAGGCCGAGCCCAGCGCGAGAGCCACGAGGGCAGTTTTTACCTCTGCAGCCCAGGGCCGCGCCGCGTGCCCAAACCACTGGCCTGGAGTCAGCGTTTACACAGCGCCGCTACCACCCAGACGGCCGAGGTGTGTGGGCCCCGACCACGCCGGGGTGACCTCGGACCAAGTCACGCGTCAGAGAGGGCTGCAGAGAGAGGGAGGGAGGGAGGGAGGGAGAAGGAGAGAGAGAGAGAGAGAGAGAGGTGGGGGAGGAGGATACTGAGGAAAGCAAAGTGGGTGAGGATGTGGATGAGGCAGAGAGAGAGGGAGAAGGAGAGAGCGAGTGGAGGAGTATAGTGGAGAAAGTAAGCGAGCTGGATGTGTATGTGTTGGGGTAAGGAGGGTGGAAGGAAGATAGAAAGAGAAAGAAAACAAGAGGGTGGGTAAGAGAGAGAGGGAGAGAGAGAGAGAAGAGAAAGAGAAATTACACAACTATGTGGTCAGACAACTCACGTGGTTTGGTAGGAAAAGCGAAGAGCTTTTTCCCTCTTTTCAGTGGTTAATAAATACATGAGTTATAAACTTATTTTAGACTCTTTAATCATGAGATTCCCTGCATGGGTTGCCAAGAACTTCCACAAGTTTCAAGGAGACCCTGCCAAAAGAAATGAGCAAAAAAACAAAATATTGTGTGGCCACGTCCTAAAGCCCAGCTTCACTTTCCTCTTCAAAAAGCTGAGCTAAGCTGAGATGAAGAGTTACCCCGTGACCTACCATAATATAAGAAACCTATTCAGGTTTGACGAGGATTTATGTTTTCTTCTTCTTTTTTATGGACTGTAATCAGAAAGCCCAGGGTTTGGATCCAGCTCGCGTTGACCTTGGGCTTGGAGCCGCTCCTGGTTGATATGTGTTCAAATCCAAAATCTTCGACGAGGGCTTAAAAACAAAACGAACCCACAGGAAGCTGGCAGCCAGTCGCTACAGCTAAATCTATGGGACTCTATCTATAGACATAGTGCATCGATCACAGGACTTTGATAATGTCTCAAAGTCTCAAAAAAACGGAGTGAAATGTGTGTGTTGCCTGCTCTGCTCTGCGCTGCATGCATCACACTAATGTTAATGGAGAGTCAGGCGCTGCAGTGTGGCTGGACTCTGCATTAGTGCTCCGGCTCCCTCTCCCAGCACTCTCCCAGGCCTGCGGTACTTAGCCCTGGGAGCCTAGGAGAGCCACACTGGCCACAGCCTGGTTCCTTGTGCCCCCGAAAACCACAGCTGACCGCCAAGGGCACTAGTAGATGAGACCAGGAAAACCACGGGCTCACATCGGCACTGGAAAATGGAGGGGAGGCGAAGGCGGCAGGGCTGATGGAGGTATTAAGATATTAATTGCTTTTTGACATGATTTTGTTATGGGGAGAGGGAGGGCAGGCTGCGGCTTCTCAACTCACTTGACACAGTAATGGTGAAGGAACCTGACCAAGCAGAAATGAGCAAAAAAAAAAGACCAGCTATCTCTCAGGAGGTTATTAACCTGAGCGGGAGATTAAACCTCTCCTTTGTGTAAACATTTCAAAAGCACGTCCTATTACGGTTGCCGCTGTGTACGTGGATGTACATACTATGCTATATATGTCAGTGTATGGGTGAGTGTTCCCTGGGCATCCACGAGTCCATTTGAGATAGAGGGATGAGAGGAGATGATGGGGATTTTCTAAACAGATGAGGAGAGTCCGCCCAGCTCTGGTATGCATCTCTATTCAGACGCTGTCACAGAGGCTAGACTGGGGGCGGGTGCCCCTCCACTAGACGCTGTTGGGAAATGTAGGATGTTTAGTAACAGATTGTGTCACAGAGACACACAAAGCTTACCCACGAGCAGACGTAAACACACCAGTGTGTGTGTGTGTGTGTGTGTGTTTGCGTGTGTGTGTGCGTGTTGTGTGTGTGTGTGTGTGTGGTGTTCCAGTCTTCACTGAGGCTAGACACTTCAGCACTGGGAGAAGTGAATCATAAGAATTGGGCTCTTTGAAGGACATACCCTGTATTTAGCTGAACTACGTCATGTCCCCTCTTCCAGCGCTGCCATGCCAGTGTCTGTGTAGCCGTCTGCACATTTAAGTCAACATTTTAGGATATACCGTATCCTCAAGTTGTTACAGAACTGTTTACACATGGTACTGTAAGCATTGTAGACGTGAGTTTATGAATCGTAAATTACCATCAAAATACATTGCGCGTGTGTGTGTGTGTGTGACTGTCTGTAAGTGTGTCTGTGTGTGTGTGTCTGTGTGTCTAGTCCGCATGCAGCATATTAGCCTTCATATCCCCATGGATAAGGGAGAATCCCTCTTTAATCCTGGCTTTTTTCCAGACTGCTACACACCACAATTACCGTTAATCCAGCCGCCGCTGCTGCTGCTCCCGTAGGCTTACAAAGCCAGAGGGGTGAGGCAAGCCATGGGCCCTTAGTGTGGTATGCCTTTCCCTACTAGACAGCAGTAATGCTGGAAAAAAGACACCACAGGCCCCCATGCCAAGGTCTTGAGGAAGGGCATACACACCAGTAAAGGGAAGCCGAACTCACCAAAACTGAGAAATAGAAAAAGAATGAATGAAATGAATTAAAAAAACACATTAACTGGTATATAAGACATCAGCTGCTATTTGTTTAGTGCCCTTGTAGAGCTAGGTCTTGTATTTGTGTAATGCCCTTCTAGGGTAAAGCATTGATTTCTGTACAAGGACTCCTCCTCTGTGGTTGTTTTCTTTTGTTCTTGACTATATGAGATGTGAGAGCAGCGGTGCCAAGAACAGCAGAGCGGAGAGGAGAGGGTGTGTGAAGTGCGAGGCCAAGCGGGTGCACTGCAGTGTCTGGAAGGGCCCACAGACGCTTTAATTAGGGCTTTCATGCCGTGTGATAGATTATCCCCACCTCAGGTGCAGCCCGGGGAGCCCCAACCTACACTCACCTCAACTCCTGAAAGACGCGCGGACCTGCACTTTTTCCCCTTTCTGTCCAGGACTCTTGACCAGCGTCCCCACAACACCCCCACCTCGCCCATGACCTTATGTCAGCGACCAAGCACAACACAACGTAAACAACACCATAAATTACAGTTGTCCATGCCAAACCACCAATGCACAAGGAGAGCCAAGAAGGAATAATTACGACGAGAAAAACATAGTTTGTTTTGCAATTGAACCACTGACGTAAAAACATACAAACAAAAGTGATCAGTCAAAGAAGGTTTGTATATAAAGCTAGCGTGGAACCCACTTGATAATGTAAAGCATGGCTTTTCCCCCTTTTTACGCCTCCCCAACCTCCAACTCCCCACACCCATCACCCCTATAATCCTTTGGAAGAACATTCACATCTCAGACAGTCACAGAGTACATTTCCTTGTCAAGCACTTTATCTCAGGCCGTTATTATATTCACAATCGCAGAGGCTTTTCCAAACTCAACACAGACGCTGGCTCCATGTCAACACGGCGCAGCGCAGGCGAGTCAATACCTGCTCATTAAAAATAAAAAGAGTATTTAAAAAGCGTAAATGTCTCACTGCAAAATCTTTACTCCAGGCTTAAGTATAGCACGGCAGAAGCATTAGCATTTAGCTGAATCAGAAAAAAAAACCTCTCACAGAAGCAACTACAGAAGGCTTTACTCAGATAGGTCTATTTTCTTTTTCGTTCAATCACGCACTCACTCATTAAAACAATTACTCTATCACAGCGTGGAAAAACATAGTAATTAATGCTTCCTGTTTGGAGGAAACTGCTGTGTTTACAATTGCAGAAGTTAAAAGCTTCAGTGTTTAGCAAACATCCTTTTGCAATCTTACATTAGGGAAGTTTTTCCCCTCCATCTATCTCTCTCTCTTTCTCTCTCTCTCTCTTTCTCTCTCTCGCTCTTTCTCTGTCTCTGTCTTTGCTTGGCCTATTATGACATCCCGTCTTTAATAAAAAGCCCGAAAGTGCAAAATGTCCCCAATAGGCAGCCGCACGCTACAGCTAACGCGTCAAAATGGGTTCCAGACGCGACCCGAATCTGATCAAGGCAGAGTGGGTTGGGTGCAGGGGGAGGGGGAGGATGGGGAGAGGAAACGCTGGCAAAATAAATGATTTGCAAATGTACTGTATGAGTGTAGGGGGAGCCAGGGGTGCTGGTCTGTTCCTCTTTAGGCGGCGCGCTGTTTAGATGCTGTGAGGCCCCGGGTGGCCCGAGCGCACTGACAGTGATGAACGGACTGCGGAGGCCGGCAGTGGAGATCACTCAAACACCTGCCCCTGTGAGCAGCTCTGGTCAACTCAAACAATATGAGCCCACGCCAGAGACGACGAGGATGAAGGGGAAAAAACACAACAGAGGAGCCCTTATTTCAATAGGTCGGTGAGCTGCTGAATTCGACTTGACAAACATAAAAAGAAGCCACAATGAAAGACGCGAGGAGCTATGCCAGGCGGTGGCAGAGGCACAACTGGCCGATGCAGGCAGCTTGTTGTGGCTGCTCTTTACAGTTCAGCAGAGCCAAGAGATGACCAGATTCTGAGGCATGTGGTCAGTTTGTTGTAGCCCACTTTAAACAAAGCCAATCACAGCCAGAGCTACTGTAGCAGCTGGTCATGCTGTTTGGATTTGTGCTGTTGTGATGCATGTAATCAATTAGGTTGGTAATATTATTTTATTGTCTTTTCACTGGACTGTTTGCAGAGGTAAATTGGCTAAAGAGTGAACAAAACTCCCCCCTCTGCACTGAGTTACTTATAGATAATTCAATACACACTGACAGCAAACATTTCTCAGCATTAAGAAATGCTTTATTGTCCAGAGTTTCGTTGAATCATGTTTCAATATGCTGCACAGTAGCTCTCCCTCAAGGGAAGATAGCTACCAGGGAAACTAGCTCCCTCAAGCGCTCTCTCTCTCTCAGTCTCTATGTAACAGTAGCCTGTAGGCACAACATGTTTAAAATGACTTTCTTCAACAACAGACAATTCTAAACACCACTGCACATAAAGTATAATGTGCATTTTAAAATGAAATAGCCTATCCATTACATTAAGTCATGCAATAGCATTTCCGGGTCGACTGGTAGTTTTAATAATAAAATAAAGGTAGTGCAACAGGGGAGAGGAGAGCAGCGTAAATGTATCAGTATATATGTTTCACATTTCTGAAACCTCATTTTCGCACTGACCTACCTCTCAGTTGATCTACCTTGGCCAGTCTATCTAGCAAAGTGAATTACCCTGTGACAAATGATACGTTACCAGAAAGCCCTGAACTGCTGAGAGAAGCTAAAGGCTAATGCAATTTGTGAATGAGTTTATAACCTGTAAGTGCTGGGATGAAATGAGCGAGGCCCCATCGGAGAAGATAAACAGAGTCCAAATTCTTTGTGATGCCACTGAAACGACCACTGGGAGAGAACGTTAGCAGAACTGTTTGTGAGCGCTCATGACAACAGAGCGTAATGGCAAAGCTTTTAGCGAAAAACAAACAGGCTAGCCATTTCAAAACAGCGCTTTTTGCAAAGCATGCGCCTACAGATTCTGCAAGGAAGTTACTCAGCCACTGGCCCTCGTGGGAGGTGTGGGAAATGTTAACAAAGTACAGGTTTTAAGGTAAAATGCATACTGCGTTATGGGCTGCTGTGCGCTTTAGTGCTGCAATGAAAACGATGAGCCCTTTCAGGGTTTCTCTTCACTTCATCCAAGTCATAAACTGGCACGCAAACAGATTTATGTGGAAAATACAACTTGAGTGTGTGAGCAGTTCATTTTTAGTCCAAAAATCCCACCATACAGAGGGAAAATTAAAGAAAAATACCGATGCTGTTGAGTGTGCTGTGGCACCTCTAATGTCTAAATAACATTTCTGTAATATTTCTTCCACCCATAGGAATGTCACATAACTGAAGAAACCACTCACTAAAAATATCTCATTCCAGTGCATCCAGCATCCCATTCATCTCTCTCTCCCTCTCTCTCTCTTTCACACACACACACACACACACACACACAGCCTCCACGTCTATTTGTTCAAACACCAGCAGGCCATGGATCACTCAGGGGCACCAGGAGTCGTTGAACTCCTCTTTTTTGTGGGCAAGGGCAAACAACCCATCTACTCTGGCAGAGTCTGAGAGCGCCGTTCTGGGCACAAGCTGGCAGACATGCCCCTGATCCTGCGCCAACGTCCTGCCACCACGCTGGGTGGTCTAGCCCTGGCTCCACAAGCTCTGGCAGCACATTGGTCTGCCAGCCCTCCGTCCTCTCCACCCCTCTCTCTCTCTCTCTCTCTCTCTCTCTCCCTGCCTCCTCTTCACAGCTCCCACTGCCTCTCTGTCCTCCACCCCCCCAAGCAGTAAACAGCCACACAGTGTTCCCGGCTCCAGCCTGGAACTAAACTGTAAATTACCAACAGTAGACATTTTGAGAGGCTTCTTCAAAGAGGAGTTCTCCAGGCTTTTCCGTGGTTTTTAGGAAAGACTGCATCGCCGTGGGGATCAGCGGTTCTATCAGTGTCTCAATTATTCTGGGTTATCTTTGTATCTTTTCTCTTTTATTGAACCACAAGAGGGGATACTCTTAGATTTCAGATTAAAATGTTTATGCCCAAATATTTCCCATATTACCATCAAGATCAAAACAGAAGTGCAGCAAATGATAAAACATTTAACATTTTAACAACATTTGTCTTAATAATAGTAATAATAATAATGATAAATATGTACAATATTGGAACACTAAAAAGAACAAAGGTCCTGGCAGCAGTATGACAGGCAGGCTGCCATACCTGTTGTGTCTTTCAAGCCGTCATGTTTGGTACAGGAAGTTAGTAGCAACAGGTGGCTCTGAGAGCAGTTACGCCTGCAGAGTGAGCAGCTGTGAACCCATGTACCCCTCTGCAAGCACACCCTTTCCCAGGCTCCCCTGGCTTTGACACAGAAAAACAAACCCCAAAGAGTTACCGTTCCTTGAGTGCAAACCCGGTATCTGCTTCTGCACCATGCAGCTCTTAGAAACGAACTGAGTAGGCAGGTATGTGCCAAAGCGTCTTGCAAAAGAAACATCCTCCAAGTGTTTGAATAGCTTCTTGTGCGTGGCATGAACAGAACATCAGTTTGCAGAAAATACTCAGAGGGACTCATCAGTTTGTTGTTGTAAATCAGTACAGATAAATAACTCTCAATGCATCCAATCTGGTCAGAGTTACGGCGGGAGAAGAGATGAATTTTGCAGGCAATTTTGTAGCCTCATAAGTAGGAGTGTACAGCCCATCATTCCATCATTCTCAACATGTTATGGGAAGGTTCCTTGCTGAAAAACAGAATTTCTTTGCACATGAGATTTGGTGCAACCCCTCCTCAGATCACAGCGCTTTGCCCTGGGACATCAGTTGTCCTTCAGCACCATGTGGAAATAATTACAGGCGTTGTATGCTAGTGGTTTGCTTTAGCATGAATGCTACCCTTCCAAATGAATGTTCCCTCAACACAACAGAAAAATACAGTGAATTGCCCACATCCATATAACTTGTCGTGGGTTCGGCTCCATTTCCACTCCTCCGAAGTGTGTGGGTGTGAGTAACTGAGCTATGTTTAAATACATTTGGCCATAGGATGGAAGTAAAAACTGATGGCAACAGAGACATTTCTTCCCTTAGACCAGATAGTGTGATCAATGTAGAACTGGTAAATTAATATAGTAATCCACAACAAGCTCATTCTTGTCCAACTCTTTGGCTCCAGCAACTAAGGACATTTGGGTTAATTGTAATTGGGTAATTAATTGAAGCACATTGTTCACAATCAAAAGGGATTAGCGTGAAAATGCTGTGTAATTAATATTTTTAACAATAAGAATGCCAGATTTCACAGTGTCACAAAATGTTTAAAGTAGACATTAGAAGGGCCAGAGAAAGTAAAGGTTGCTTTTGACTAGTACAAAGAAGCAAAACTGGTGCTCTGAATAGTGATTCTGTTGTCTGACACATTGTCTGACACATTTAACCGCAATTCAGATTAACACCTGCTTTTACAAGGCGGAAATATTTCCGTGTGCTTTCATGGGCAGTTTTCGTACATACAGAATACCTAATTAGGTGCCTAATGCTTCTCCTCCCATCTTTTATCACAAAGCTGCTGACCCTCCTATGAAGGCATATGCATGGCATGGAAAAGCGCAATTTGCCATTTTCAGCTCTTGCGACAGCCAGTCTGTGGTTTTGCCCGAGTGCAACCTGTTTGTACATACCTTGCCATGGTTTTACGTTACGTTGCGAAACAAATTCGCCTGAAGTGGGTGCAAACATTAGTACATCTGGCCCTCAGTGTCTCTATAGTATATCAGACAGTAAGACTTCAGCATAATAATTTACTTCAAGCCCACTGACGTCAACAGTGTCAGTATGACTCTGCAAAGGAAAGTACTTTCCACTGTCACCCCAAGACTCTTGACTCCATGTCTAATTGCATATGATTAAACTCATTAGAGGCCATTAAATGGAGGCGCTCACTGATGATTCCGCCATGGAATTGGGTGGAGACACAGAAGACATTCATTCTCTGATTCAAAACATCCCGGTCAAGGGGCCAGGGATCTTCACTGTGTGGAGTAGAACACATTAAAAAGTCATAGTGGCTCTCGACCCCAATACACAAACTATCTGTCTGATGGTAACAGAAATGGGAGTAAGGGGCGGATTGAAAAGGAGCACCTCTGTGTTTGTGTTAGCAGAGTGATTTTCAATCCTCAGGGGTTTGTAATGGATCATGCTCAAAGACATGGGTAAGCAGCACAAACTGTTGTACAGTTAAGACGCATGACAGCTGAGATAAATCCAAGCAGGGTCCCCTCAGCACAGTTGCACTGAACAGTCTAATCACTTCCCCACTACATCTATTTGATTTATTCAAGACGTTTTGTTTGAGTAGAAATTCAAGCAGAGTATAATGTTTGGCAGCGCAGAGTTGGAGAACATGCTCCATAGCTGACATGGCCACAGTGGAAGAACAGATCTTTTCACAGCGCCCTATGAATAATATATGTTGTTTATGAGTGTATGTATTCTATTTGACCCCAGGGGTTCGAGGGGAGAGATATGCAGCAACTCTCTCTGGAGCTAGGAGGCAGGGCAGTGAGGGTGACAGATGACGCCCATTCAGAAAGGTGACAGGTCGTTGGCTGCCGGGGGACCCTCCATCAACTCTCAGTGACACATCCAATAAGTCTCGCACAGTAGGCATACAGTACATATGCTGTTACAGCCATTAAACACATTGCTGGTGAACATGAACTAACTGCATCCGATGAGAGGCTGAAATGTCTTCCAGTCTCACTGTGAAGAGGGCTCGTTGCTGGTGCCACAATAGGCTGAAAAAATAACAAGATTTGATCACATCCTCACATGATCGGTTTCCTCAAGTTAAGTTCTGAGTAGAGTAATTAGTAAGAGTCCTGATTTAAAGGATCGCTTTATGAAATGAGGTTACTCACCATCTCCCCTAAAGTTAGATAAGTGAGAAAAAACATTTTTGTATCCGTGCATGCATTGAAGCCCCTGCTAGCTTAGCTTAACATGGTGAATTGAAGATAAGTGAGCAAAAATGCATATCTAACTGAACTCTAGAGGTGACGGAGAATAACCCAATTTCATAAAAGGTTAGCATGTTCCTTTAAGTCACTTGTACAATATAAACTCAGTATTTTATTGAATTTCTGACATGATGTACCTTTTACTTTTGTAAATTTGCAGAATTTGCCAGACAAAGTGTCCCTATATTCCTATACACACTGCAGGACAAGAATGATAAACGTGCCTTTGTTCATGTCCATGTTTCATTTGTTTATGTAAGACACTGGAAGACCTCAAATTTGTGTTACACTGTTTGGACATAGGCCTTCCCCATTGCATACCCACATCACATGATAGCTAAGCTAATGGATGACTTGCTGTCAGTTAGCAATGCGCACCACACATGTGCGACTTTGTACTACTAATAACTTGTATTTACTGCATGGGCACTCACCTGGGGACCAGCTGTGTGCAAAAAGGCCAAGAAGGCTAATTCCACAGCTGCAGTACTTCCCCCCACTTGCTGCTGCATCTCATGTAGACAGGTTTGATTAGCCTACAAGCATTTGTTTAACACATTAAGTCACCAAGAAGGCACAGGAGTACAACTTGAGTTGGTAGTAGGGTTAAGATGCCAATTCTGCAATTGCAGCTCCCACATGAATGTGGTTTTCAATTCTGACCTCAGTGTTTTGTACAGCTGCAAAGGATTGCTGAGGTGTTTGTAAACTGTTGCTGTTGCCACCGTTGCTGTTGCTGTTGCTATTGCTTCTGTTACTGTGGTGATGACAATGATAGAATAAGTAACATTGCAGTGAAGTAGGCCTACTCTACTTACGAAACATAGCTCAGTGCCTACAACACAACCTGAAATCTCATCAGAGTGGAGATGGTAGGCTTGTGGTCTGACTACCCGAGACTTTCAGCGCAGGTGGACACTTCTTAAAAGCCACATTCCTCCTTCAGGAGGTGTTCTTCCGCTGCTGTGGAGATTTCACCCAATTGTTAAACATCTAGCCTACTGGCTCTCACTGGGGATACGATGGCAATGCCATGTTGCATCAGAGTCAGGAGGGGTTGACAGACACATTGAATTAATGAATGAATCTGTAAGGGAATGGATATCTTGATCATTACAGCACCGTTGTGGTTGTAGATTTAAGGTGAGCTGACTTGCAGACCTCAAGGCATTTAGACAGTTGGCTGTTATGAGAGCTGGCTTGTGATTGAGGTTATCAGTGTGGCGTGTGTGCCCAATGCTTAGCCCACATCCATATCCCCCATGCTTCATATAGACATACTGACATCAATTCAAGTATACCCGCTTCGGTAATCTCAGATGTTTTCTGCCACCCGATAGACAGTGTGTTGAAACAGCCATACAGCTTGCTGCCTGAAAATATGTACAAAAATGTTGCGCAGCAAAAATATGATATGTTATATCAGATACCATATCACTTGTCATACACCTGAAGATGGTTGTGGTATCATTTTTTCCCCTTTTCGTTTGGCAAAGGCATAGCTGGTGACGAACTGGTGGTGGATAAGCATTGAGATATGGTTTAGATGTAAGGGTAACATATCAGCTTCATCTGTATGCAAACCTTTGGTATGACAGACTTGGCAGTATCTGCGTTTAGTGATCTGTTTTTGTAACCCACATTATTCTCGTCACAAACTGATCTGTTTTTTTTTTTTGCATGAGTGGATGTCTGACCCACTAAACGACTGCCTGTGTTCACGGTTCATTCTGAGAAACTTGGCAGGTCTGGCGAGAAAGCAGAAGCGAGATGTGTTAATGGAGCTGAAACCTGAAGGAGTGTGTAGTGCACGGGACGGAGGGTCTGATTGTCACGTTCAGCTCTGGCTCCAGAAGTAGACAACCCGTGAGGAAATCAGCCAAGCAGGCTGCCAACACCGTGTATGTCGTCACCCCCACCCCCCACCCCCCTAGAGGAAGTTTTAACAGGATGATGCAAAACAAGTAGTTTAGAAAGGCACCCCAAGAAAGGAAGGAAGAAAAAGGGAATAAGCTGGAGGCTGAAAAAAGAGAAGAATGGCAAATGAGTGGTAGGAGGGTGATAGCGACAAGAGAAGGAGAAGTGAAGGGTGGGGGAAGACCAGAACATGAAAGAGAGGGGTGAGAGGTGCCATCCCACAAGGGGGTGCAAATGCATATGATTCTCTGCGTCTGAGAGGTGTGTGATCACAGTTGTGGCCTGCTGAATAATTCAGAAAGACCGGGACACTCAGCTCAGAGTTCAGACACATACACACACACACACACACACACACACACACACACACACACTACCTCTCCACCCCCATTGCTGCAGTTTTAGGCTCCTAACGGCAACAGCCATTAAGGCCAAACTGTAGAGGTTCTTCCTCAGGCAGCACCAGTCTGGTTTCTCCTCCCCTCCACTCTGCCTCCCTCTCCAATTCCCATGAGCCCTTGGGGCTTCCAAGCTATGAGCTCACTGCTGTGTCTGATGCTCTGATTGGATGGTTGGGGTCAGGGGTTAGCATAGCAAAGGCGTGACCCTTGGTGCTAATGCACTCGTAATGTTTCAGAGCGTTTTCGGAGAGGGTTAAACAGAGTGTGCGCCGGCGGACCACACAGAGAGGAGCGCGACTGCTGCCCTGCCCTCCTGCTTGGCTGTGAACTGGACTGATCTCCGCTGCGCAGTGAAACTCTAAGTAGTTTGATCATCAAACTGGGAATTTGTCTGAATCTGTTCCATCTTATTTAATGGAGAGCAGACTCAGAGACGGACTCTTAATTCCCTCTTGTGCGACCCCCCCCCCCCCCCCCCACACACACACACACACACACACACACACACATCTCCCCAAGCTCTCTCTCTCACTCACTTTTGGTTCAATCTATTGAGTTGAAACACTGAAAAACATGTGATGTTAAAATTGTCACATTATAGTTGTTACAATAGATTGGTAAGAAGTGTGTAAACCAAGGTGTGTACCAATATTAGTCTCTGCTAATCAAGCACGAGTACTAAACATTCTCAAATATAAAGTACTGAAACTGCACTGTAAGTAACTGTTTTAATCAGTTTTCTGATACCAGTACAGAGACATGATATTGCCATGAGTCCCAGCCACCAGTGCATTTATACTAAGCTGATTCGTAATAATATTGACTCAGTAACAGTAACTATAATTCATAATGAATAATAGAGCTGCAGTATGATCTGTCTGGAGATCTCTGTGCATTTGCAGTTAAGTGTACACTTTTGGGACTTTGTGAAGAATAATGTGATGAGTTCCTTTGCCCCATTAGCATAGGCCTTGTCCACATGTTCCCTCCACTCCTATCAGTAGACCTGCATGGGGTGATGGAGCAGATAGGGCATTCCCATCTCTCATTACTATCACCCATCTCCTGTCTCCGGGGGACCTGAGGAGCACTATGACATCTGAAACCACCTGAGTAGATGGAGGCCATCTAACACACTGCCTGTCAGCAATTACCTCACATTCTATGTCCCTTATGTGCAACAAATTCAATCAGGGGAGCTATCAGTGGCTGTCCTGCCTCCAGACTCTACACTACGGTCCTAGGATGGATCAATCCAGCAAACTTACTGTATGAGAACACAAAGGGTTGTTTATTTATTTGTTTGTTTTTGTTGTTGATCAAGATGCAACGAACAATGTGTCACATGGATTTCATCAAAACAAGAGAGCAAAACCAACTGTTTGTGTGTGTCGAGCTCACAGCCTTTTAACACCAAATACCCAATGGGCGTGGTGGAGCATCCATAACGTCACCAATTAACAACTGAGGTGTGTACAAATCCACAAACATAGGCGAACGGTTGGGGTGAACATGTTTCCTCTGAACAGTTTAATTTGAACGATATGGTGTCAACTTTTCATTGTAATGGCAATGAAGTTTATTTTTTAAGTGTATTGAATTGCAAATACTTATTGTAGTGTACTTATGGGAAGTATATGTTTTTAGTAATACAATGTTAGTATACTCTCCGAAAGCGCACTATGTCACTATATTAGAAGTGTGACTTAAGCATACTTATAAAGTGCACTATCCCATGGAAGGAGGACTGTGTATACTCCAGATGCATGCTCCGCCATTTCAGGAAACTTCTTTCCCATTCGTGACACATCCCCCTTTTTCCCCCATAACAACACGAGATTTGTCGTCGTCTACTTTCTGTTTTCACAGACAACAGAGACAGATTCCCTAATACCAAGGTCTGCACATTTGACTCTGCGGTCCAGCCTCGGTGACTTTGAGAACTATCTGCATCTTGGACTGGAAGGTGGATGTGCTGGTAAGAAAACTAGCTACCACAACTGTTGCCATCACATCTCGTTGTTGGGAGGGACATTCACTCACTGCACGACTGTACTACACCAGCTGTTCACTGTTACACGTGCAAGACTTTGACCTGCTGCAGAGGAAATGTAACAGTGGGAGTTTCCTCCTCAGCGATGATCTGCGACCACCATGATTTTGTTTCTGGGGCCAGAGGACGTTGCAAACAAAAAAAACAATAAATGAACAGATTTAGCCAAGTTAGAGTGTTACGTTGTTGGCTTGTAGGCTTGATATCCAGTAAGGCAAGTATGTCAAAAGGGCAAATTTAGAGGGCAAATTCTCACACCTAAGGGTATAACAACATTTTAGTTTTTCTGTTTGAAATCGGTCTACCTGTGAAGCTGTAAAATCACAAAGCTACCACATCCAACTTGAAAAAAACTATATCCATATCCATAGCTCCAGATACCCATAGCTTTCATTCAAAAAAATCTATTTTTGTTGATGATGATGTTTTTCTTTTTTAGAGAGAGATACTTTGATTGTTATTGTCTATATTGTTTTTTTCTCATAATCAAAGTGTAATTGGTAGGAAAGTATGAATAGTAAAATTCCCAGTCATACTAACATTATACTTAAATGCATGACTTTGTGATGCTTAAATGCCTTGGGGAGCAATAACGTATCTATCTATCTATCTATCTATCTATAACATAATTGCAAACTTTGAAGGCACTAATTCTAATCAGGAAATCAATTTTGAGTTAATTTAATATATTACATAAGCATTATCAATTTAAGGAAATGAGGATGATTAGAGTGTATTCAAAATACGCTGCTACCCTATTATTAGTTATACTGTAATATATTTTAAGTACATTTTCAATAGACTTGTGATGCTAAAAAATTGTACTGTACTCTATTTTGAATGCTCACGAATCAGCAGTGTAGTCCTAGTAGTGTCAAGTTGTGCTTAATACGTTAATTGAATACTCTTAACTAAACTTGGATTTGAAAAAGTACAAACTGAGATAAATGCACTTAGTACACTTTGTAAACAGTACAATTTGAATAGATTTGTTTTGCCTGGGAAGCAAATGTGTCCATATTTGACTATTTACATTTGACATTTCTACAAAAATGTTTACAATGAATCCACAGCCTTTGTTTTTGTCACAATATTGGTTGCTGTCAAAAGCTGTCAGGCTGTCTCTCTTGTATGGCTATATTATAGTTTATTATGTGACCCAAGCAGGCCATCGTTTGTTGTGTGTTTTCCCTTCCCAGTGCGGCCTTATAGTGTCCATCCACACAGCTCCCATCTCCCCACAGTGGTCAGGCAGGATGTAGCCCTGTCCCGAGGTCAGTGGCACGCTTTCATAGAGGGCAAGGAATCCCAGTGCAGGTGTCACGCCAAATGATGGATGATCCACCCCGTTTCCCATGGAGCCAGGCAGGCCATCTCCGGGGCTGATGGTGGCGGTGGAGTGTGCGGTGGAGTGTGGTTAATGTTGGGGTCAGTGGCGCTGGCAGTGGAGTGGTCTGGGCCTTGACCACGGAGGGGCTCTCAGGCCGAGCTGGCAGCCCAGCTGAGAGATAGATGGTCGGGCATTATCATTTGTTAAGTGCCCCTCTGCCTCTGGTCAGGAACACTTAACATGGCCTGTGGTCAGTCAGGAGAGCGGTAATGCCTGGAGCAGGGGTAAAATATTCATTGTTGAGGAGTGGTGGTTTTCCTGGGGCAGGAGCCCCTAAAAGCTTTGGCTGTTTTTTTGTCTTTAACCAGGCCTTAAAATCCAACCACACAGGCAGGGATGCCCTTTTACAACCCCTAGTAATGCAGCGCACGTAGGAAGGGGCCTTGTCATTGTCACCAGCGCAGTACCCTTCTACACATTAATATTTCTTACATGGACCAGTCCTCAAGAAATATGTGCCTCTGACACTCTTTAAATGACCAGTAGTTCCTTTAATAGCCTTTTACAAGGACATCCATAAAGCCATGTGTGGATTTCCCTAACATTGTACCGCAGCAAATAGTAGGCACAGACACATTTGACTTGAGTAAGATTGTTAAAAAATAAGGATTATTAAAGATTAAAAGTGGTAATGTAGTGGATCATACCTTTACAAATACAGTATGTTATATCAATATGTCTTAATGAAAATAGATTCTACAAATTATGTAGTACATAAGGTTTACAAAAGGTATTTAAATTATTGCTTTCTGTATATATATTGTGGTTTGATGTCAATCTACTGTAACAATCGTCAACATCAAACCACAAATAGTTGCTTTGTAAAATCATAGTGCAACAGTGCCAGCCCTTATCCTTATTTTACTTTAGCCATCTGAAAAAAAGGTCAAAATTGTCAGTTGGAATTTTAGGGGGGGTATCCCATCCCTTCAAAGCAACTCAGATTTGCATGTGGAATTTTTCATATTTATACGACTGGCTTTCATTGGGACTTTGGGGAAATTCCTTACACTGCAAGCTCTACCAGGTCACATGACTGATGTTGGTTGTTTCAGTGCTACGTGATTCATGTTTTATTTACATGCTACACGATACTAATGTCCTCCATGCCCAGGCATAGCGCATTGCAGACTGTTGGGCCAAACATTTCCTAGTCCCCATTTTTTCAGGTGAAGTTCTCTAAGAAAGGTCTGGGTTTTTTCCACTGGCCTGTGGTCCTAACCACTGAGTCACACGACAACACGTTGTTGACCTTTGCAGGTCGCTACTAGGCAACATCGTACAGCACTTTAGTAAACACTATGGAGGATGGAAAAATATCTGACATTTAGATCAGTGGACAAGAATGGAACTTCTCACTTCATATCTTCATTGAGATGTTCTGTATTGAAATTAACGAGGGCCTAAAAACAAGCCTAAACTAGATCAGACAGGACAAGGCAAGACAAGACTAACTGAAACAAAGCAAATCAGGACAAGACCAAACATGCCTGTACATGACTCAAATATGCAGCGCAACAGAAAAGGCAGACAAAACAGCAAGCCCTAATAGCCAGAAATAGAAACCAAACAAATAGTTCTACAAAACAGTGTTACAAAAATAAAAAAAAATAAAAAAGAGTGCATGCATTATATGGTGCACTGCTAACTTGCAAGTAAACTCAACTGTCGTGCTGAGCAGCTCGAGTGAAACTGAGCAGTGGAGGTCCCTGGGAGGCATGCAGTGGTTAGCGCGCCCACGGCTCTGGCCTCAAAATCATATCTCTCTGGCTTGCTGGCGTCTGCGTCCGGATCCTCACCGGTCTCGCCAGACCCTGGTGGCATGCTCGGTCAGCCATGTCGGTGCAGCCGTGGCCCAGCTGTGGCAGGTGTGGCCGTCGCAGAGTGACAGATCGGGAAACTTCAGCCGCTTCCACCACACACCATTATCACATTGCCGGCTTAAACCACACATTCTATCACAGGCAGTAATCTATGGGGAGCCTTATAGAAATAGGAACGACTTTGAATAACAAAAGGGACGAGAGACACTCTCTGCCTTGACAGTGGGGTTGCCTTGTGTTTGCTAACGCTTGAAGTAAGTGCTGTGAAAATGAAAGTAAGCACATGCATCTCGATAAGGACCATAGAGGTGAACCACCATGATCATAACGCTAGGCTATGAGTGACTTAGTGCAACCATAGTTGGTGTCCTGGTAGCATTCTTCCTGTCCTCGGCGCAGAGTGCTCTTGGGAAGCCACAAAGGACAGGGATATGAACTTTCACAAAGAACCTCTATCAAACTCCCTCAGTGGCACCCGATGACAACAGATCGCCAATGAGACAGGCAGACACTGAAAAGAGAGCAAGTCCTATAGTGTCCACGGCAACAACAAAAAAGAGCCAAGAGGAAAAAAGAGCAGTCTGAGACACTGCCTCAGGGTGAAATTCCATCTCAGTTTTAAGATACATGCAGTCTATGAAACCCGGCCTGCACCAGACGACCACGAGCGTGCCCAGTTGCTGGGGGTCAGTATGTGGGTGGGGTGGGGGGAGCTGATGATCCCGAGGAGTTAACATCAGCCTCAGCGTTGCAGGTCTAAAATTTGATAACGATCAATTTTCATTAGCTTGTCTTCCACTGAGAAACTGAGACCAGACCTTCAAAACCTCACAAAAGGGCTCCATGACTTGGTGGTGGGGGGAGCCATTATACTCTCAGTGGTAGTTAGAATCCACTAAAACCTCGTCCTGCCATTAAAATATCTATGGTCATTATGGAGTGTATCAAATCCCCGCTTTAGTCAGAGGCCACTAATGTGGAGTCTGAGGCTATTCGAATCTCAATGTTTATTTAAGTACGCAAGAGCCACTCTGACAGATGGCTTTTGAACATTGAAATTCTCCTGGAGTAAACAGCTGTAATAGGATGTGGCCTACCATAAGCAGGTGAAAACATTAAAGTGATTCCCACTCACACACCACACATGAAGTGATGGCATTCAATTTATGCCTCTTAGCCCATCGTGTTGTACACACACCTTATCTCTATACCATATCTAGAATAAAGGCATTTGACCTAAACTGACAACCCGACAACCCTATTAAACTGACCGAAATTGACACATTTTCAAATTTTGACATTTCAGGGTGATATATTTTTCATCTGGGTTTGTTCTGTGGTTAGTCAAAGGCCCTTTCCCACGCTGGATCTGACTAGCTCCTCTTCACCAACACTGGTGACAAAAGTCGCGAAACCACGCTGATGACCATCAAATAACCAATGACTTCCTTAGTCGCCTCCTCAGTTCCGTTTGTACGCCAGTGACCTGCCTTCTAATACAGTGATCTGATGGCTGCTTGCGTGAGAGCATCTCAGACAGACGTCTGAGTTTCTCTGCAAAACGGAAAAAGCATCAGTCAAGCTGCAAAACCGTTTCTCACTTCTGTCTTTCTCAATTGGGGAACCCTACAGACACACACAGAAGCACACACACACACGTACACACGCAGACAAACACACAGAAACACACACTGCGCTCATCAAAGCATTTCCCCCTCACTGTCTGCCCCTTTCTGAATCGTGGAGAAAAAATGTGCTATTATGCAAACACATTAAAAAAATATATTATTTTGTCGACTCATGTCTACAAGTACTGTCTGATCTGACCAAAAAGGAAGTCTGTAGCCCAAGGAGGTATGATCAAAGCCTGACTGGAAAAGCAGCACAAGACTTTCATGCAGACAGTGATGAAGCAAACTATTGTCTTTTAATGCTTTGTCTATTGGCAAGAGTTGTTTAGCCTGTTTGTACCATGCATGATGCACATTGTAGGGGAGCATAACAGGTGAGAGGTGCAAAATTCAGAAGAAATTATTTGAGAAGTCAAATGGGACATACAGTGCTTCCAAGCCAACAATAAACTATATGACTGAGCCCAGTGGATACTTTTTTCTTACCGGCATTCTGGAAACAGACAGCGCATGGATGATGACCACAAGGTGTGTGTGTACTTATTCACTGCCTCCATATTAACCGATGGGCTTCCAACGGTTCTGTAGAGCATGACTCAGTGTTTCTATTTGCAGCGTGTGATTCGGGTAAATGCATTTATCACTGTCCCATAATGTGTGTGTGTATGTGTGTGTGTGTGTGTGTGTGTGTGTGTGTGTGTGTGTGTGTGTGTGTGTGTGTGTGTTTGTGTGTGTGTGTGTGTGTAGGGTGGGTGTGTTTTGCAGGCAATATTTGGTATGACGTGTAGTTTGCAGGGTATGGAGGGCCACTTAATGAATGAAAGGCAGACTAAGAGCAACCCAGTCAACCAAACCATAACCTCTAGTCTACCTCACCAAAACCTTACCTGGACCATGACATTGACCTCAGTCTTACATTAGGAGGTGTACAGTGACTGTCAGTGCTATATCCTGTCTGGTATGCATGAATAATGATTGTGAGATTATAATTATTATACAGTACGTATAATTTAAGACTAATTGTAATAGGGAACTATATAAAACAGTGTTGGGAAGTATTGAATACATGTATGCTGTATTATATTTAGAACACAAAATATGAGTAGCCTACTGTATTTAATAACTACTATTTAAGTGGATGGTATTCAAAACACAGTTACACTTTTAATTGTATGGGATTTCTTTTTAAATAACTGAAACTGAAATTCAAATATATCTTTTAACCACACAATATCTAGGCTATATCTCTTGTTCTCAAATATAGATAGCCTAAATGAAAAAGTTAGTTTTGTTGTAGGCCCATAGGCTTGTATCCAGCCAGCATGTTTTAGGGTAGTATAGGATCTCGTTTCTTGGTAGTGTTCTGCAAAAAGTCATGTGTAACTCCCCTTGCACTGTTGAAATTCATTAACAAGACAATGTATTCTTTTTTTGGGATGTGGTAGCCTTTTAGCCTATGTTCAGACAAAACATCTCTGTTCTTCTTTGGCACGGTGTTTCATAGCACATAGCTGATACTGTTTATCAATCCATCCTCACTGTAAAGCGGATTGTGGATTGTTAACAATATGAGTATTAGAACTTCATATGGAAGGTCTGAAATGAGGAAGACAGATTAAATTGGGAGTGATCCGTATCACCGTCACTATCCAGGAGGCGGTTATGTCTTCGCTTGGCGGAGGTTTGCGCTCTCTGAGTGCTTTTCTAGTTTGTTAATAAAATGACATAAATATAAATAGTAAAAATCATATTGCATTGTGTTAAGCATAATGCTGCTCGTCTCATGACTGTGGTATGATCATTAAATACAAGATCTTTTTGTCAAGAATTTCAATGAATGAATGAATGAATAATGAATGAACCTGCATGATTGTACTAGTTATGGAAAATACCACTGATGTGAGCAATTAACAGACTTTAAGGTATATTAGCATTGAGGTGACTTCAATGCTAATAACCTATGTGGATAAACACATCCTACAAATATATTACTGATCTTATTGTGGTTATTGTTGTTGTTGTGGTAGAGCTTCCTGGTATCACGTTCTCACGAGAAAACACAGGCCTCGTATGCCAGAACTCAAAAGTGGGTTAACCCTTCAGTGTACCACCACAGGGCCTGATCAAACACTTCTCCTGGGTTACTTGTTTCATATCAAACCACTGGTGCACTCAGCACCAAGTACAGTCAGAGCAAAATGCACATCAACACGGCTGGCTCTGACCTGTGAAAGTCACACTTATGAACGGGTGTGACAGATTTACTCAGATTACTAATCTCCACGTGTTTAAGACCTTTGATGAAAGTTGCAGAAATGTTTTTGGCCTCCCCTCATTTTTTTTATAGGGTCTGAGAGGACTTAGCTTTGGTAAATATGTTTTAATAAACTAAAGCTTCCCTTGTACGAGGAAAAAGTCAGTGAGATATACCATCTACAGTACTCGCCTGCACCCTTATCCATTCTCTGAAAAAGATGCGCACATGCTTATCTAGTTATCTTTAGGTGCCACACTCTCTTTCCTTTCACATGTCTATCTTGCCCATCTTATTTTATTGCTCTACATTTTACGAGAGTAATGTTTCATAACTTTTATTTCAGTATAAAGACAGAGTGTGTGTGTGCCTGTGTGTGTGTGTGTGTGTGTGTGTGTGTGTGTGTGCGTGTGCATATGTGTACGTGCAAGTGAAAGAGAGCAACTGAGTTGTGTGGAACCAGTGGTTTGTGTGTGGGTGAATCAAGACCATCCACATTGGCCTGACTCATGTCTACTTTCCAGAATCAGAGGACAATTTCTGAGCAAGAATGTGTGTGTGTGTGTGTCTGTGTGTGTGTGTGTGTGTGTGTGTGTGTGTGTGTGTGTGTGTGTGTGTGTGTGTGTGTGTGTGTGTGTGTGTGTGTGTGTGTGTGTGTGTGTGTGTGTGTGCGCGCGTGTGCATGTGCATGTTGTGCGTGTGCACAGATGCAAGCACAAGTGACAGAGGGAGAGGCTGTGCTGTTCATGCAAATGTCTTTGCTTTAGTGAGTGTATAGGGTTAAGAGATGGAAAAGCTATGCTCCTCCCACAAAAACAGTCATCTATGCATGTAATATGCTGTAAACATTTATACATACAGATGGTAAGTTGTGTACTACTAGCCAAACCCAGAGTACTCTTCAAACTCAATGGAGGCAGTGTACCACCATGCAGACACAAAATTAAGTGTATCCAGACACACTGCAAGTTGAAGTGAACTGATAACTTGCACCTCACTCCCACTCATCTCCAAGAATTGCATGTGTAACCTAGTTTACGGTCCAGATTAGGTTGTACAAAATGAAATATTTAATTTATCCTTTTTCTAGAATATTCTGGAATGTTATCCATATGTTTACTGGGCCCTATTTTTAGATGGATTAAACAGTGGCTCATTTGGCTCTTGCTGTGGTTGGTTTCCAGAGTGTCGTATCTGAAAGCATCTTACCCACAAAACCCAGTGGGTCCCCATCGTTGATGACTGGCTCCACCACTGGCTGTGGTGCTAACACGGGAGCCCACAGAAAGTGTGGCGCACCGCGTCCTACAAACCGTGTCAGTTGAAGTGGCTTTGTGCTCTCATATCTCTGGGTAAGAGTTCCCAGTCATTGTTGGAATGTAGAACACGGTGCTCTCAGTGTACATCCATTTAAATCAAACATTCAAGCAATGATGTTTGAATGTTCGTAGAATGAACTGTAGGTTATGTCATACTGCATACAGACACGCACAAAAACACATCAGTGTATATATAGTGTGTATAAGAATAAAAGTCTGCAATCCTAGTACGATAAATAGATACAATAGATGTTTCTAAACACACTACAGACACCGCATACACAAACACATATGCTCACATGCACACACACACAAACACACACACAGACACTGAGGACGATGTGTGCTTATGCACATACACACATATACACTTGCCGTTCTCACACGCCCACGCAGACACACATATCAGCTCCGGAAACCAGCGCTGAGAGGCTTGTCACGAAAGCGGGCCGTCTGACAGTCAGATGATGCTGAGCCGAGTGTAGTGTACCGAGCAAAACACTTTTGTACAGTCGCCGAAAAAAAGAAGAGACACCAAAAA